>NW_010109601.1:0-6473 GCF_000699245.1 Pterocles gutturalis
GGCTGTGACCAGCCAACCAATTCTTTACCCATTGAACAGCCCATCATTCAGATCCATACCTCTCCAATTTATAGAGAAGGATGTGGTGATGGACCATGCACAAGTCCAGGTAAATTACATCCGTTGCTCTTCCTTTGTCCACTGATGCCTTCACTCCATCATAGAAGGCCACCAGATTGGTCAGGCAAGATCTGCCTTTGGTGAAGCCATGTTGGCTGTCTCGGATCGCCTCTTGGTCTCATGCATGTCTTAATGTGGCTTTGAGGAGGATCTGCTCCATCATCTTCCCAAGCACAGAGGTGAGGCTCACTGGCCTGTAGTTCCCCGTGTCTTCTTTTCTCCCTTTCTTAAAAATAGCAGTAATGTTTCCCTTATTCTGGTCACCAGGGACTTCACCCAACAGCCATGATTTTTCAAATATGATGGAGAGCAGCTCAGCAACCACATCAGCCAGCTCTTTCAGAACCCTGGGATGCATATTGTCTGGCCCCATAGACTTATATACATTCAGTGTCATGAGGCGGTCTTGGACTTGTTCAGCTGTTACAGTGTGAGGGATTCCGCTTCTCTCACCCTCACCTAGAGGTTCAGGGTCCTGACAGACATGGGAATCCTGACCACCAGTGAAGACTGAGTCAAAGCACTTATTGAGTACCTCAGTTTTTTCCATGTCTGAGGAAGCCAGGACCAGGAGGGGAAGAATTGCACAAAGCACTGAGGGACATGGGGTGAGGGCAGGGGCATTTCACCACCACAAACTCTTCTTTTTGGTTTTCTGACTCACATGTTTTTCAAATTTCCTCACAATTTGGATACAGTGCTAAATAAATTATGCAGAAGTCCCAGTATGGAATCTATTATAACCTGGATGTAATGTGAACAAAAAGATCTGATGCACATAATTTGATTTTTAAGATTTGCCAAAATGGCATAGAAATATGCACTAGACAATTGCAACTACTAGTTTCATATAAAGAAAACATTTATCAGCTCTCTTCAACTGTGGACGTTCACTAAAGACAATTTCATTTTTCCAACACATGTAAGCATTCCAAAATGGATCCACGCACCTGTGACTGAGATAAGAATTTAATGTATGCTCCAATTATTTTCATTACTAAATTCCTCAAATATTTTTCTCTTTTCTTCCCTTCCCTTCCCTTCCCTTCCCTTCCCTTCCCTTCCCTTCCCTTCCCTTCCTTTCCCTTTCCTCTTCTCTTTTCTTCTCTTTTTTTTTTTTTTTTACGCTCAACCAACTGGTATTCAGAATTTGCTGTAGTGCTATCCAACTTCTAATATTAAAAATTCTGTCTCATAAAAAGCGGATCTAACGGGCATCAAAGACTTGCATTCCACTGCGATTTGGATGGTAAAAAATGTAAAAGTGCAGATTTACACACCTTAATATTCTCAATAAGACTTTCCAACTTGCGTCTTTTTAGGATGTGACTGCCAATTGGGTTCACATTAAAAAGTAATAAACTTGCACTGGACATAGCATAGGTATTTTTATAGGTATCTTTATGTAATTGAGGACAAATGACATCTAGATTAAATATAATTCATGTAGACACACTTCTGTAGCACTATTTTTTCAGTTAGCTACATTAATGGTTTAACATTTACTTTTTTTCACCTCATCTATTTGCCTACACTTCCACTAAGATCTTAATGAAGCTGAAATTCTGTAACAGTCTCTTCAGCAGCAGAGTTGCTTAAAAATTGCTGTTTATTGATCTCATGACATGCACTGTCCTCAAGATTTGAACAAATTCCTTTTTTATTGTAGCTTCTCTTACAACTCATAAGCATAATTACATATTTTATCTATTTGATTTATAACAATGGCAAACATCAATCTATTACTCTGTACATCTGTGGAATAAATCAAAATTTTTCACATCCAACACATGTAAAAAGAATTTAATCAAATAGATATTGTCTATCCCTCATCCGAAAGCATAAAGCTTAGACTCTTTCAGCTGTCCTACATGTCCATTGTCCATTTCCCAAACTGCCTACAAAACTAGAAAGGAACTTTGAAACATGTTCACATGACTAACAGATCAGTCCTGGTGCACCAGCGAAGGAAAATGAATTGCTGAGACAATTAAACCAGCTCTTTTTGTGGGCTACAGTATAGAATCCTGGCTTGAGTATTTGCACTGTTTGTGGTTATTGCAATTCTTGCCAAAAGGTATTTGAAACAATCCAGAGACTAAAACTTACCTGGACAAACTAGCACAGAACTGTTGTTCCCAGATTTTTGTTTTATGAATTCTCTCCAGGAAGTTCTTCTTACAGGTTTTAATGTAAAACTGAGCAGCATTAATGAAAAATGAGTGCCCAGTGAGAGCTCCAAAGGAATGAGCCTCATCTCATACCTTGTGATTTTAAGGCATGAGTTTCCAAGCAAGGAGTACAAGAAGCAAGTCCACAAAATAATAGAATTAAAAAAAAAAAAAAAAAAAAAGAAAGAAAAAGAAAAAAGAGAGAGAGAGAGAAGAGAGAGAAGAAGAAAAACGGAATTATTTCAGGCTCTATACCTGGAGGAAACAGCTGCATCTTCTTTACCAAACTGAGATGGAAAAAAGGCTCCTATCCACTGCAATTGCTTAAAAGGACTGATGTCAGTTCTAACATGTTCCTTTAGTTTTAAACCTGAGTGAAAAATGGCAAATATACTTCTCAGCAACAAATGCTGGTATAATCTTCAAGAGCTTGTCTTAAAGTTCTTTTCAGTAAAAACCTCAAGTTACAACAGAAACTAATTTTTCCAGTTGCATAGTGATTCTGACTCATACTTTTTCTAAAATCAATTTCTTATTTTTAAATAATACTCTAAACAACATTTAATACTTAATAATATTATGGTAACACTTAATACTCAGTTTTCAGACAGGCTTATCATAAATTTTTGCTGGATTGTGATTTTCTAACATAGAAGGTCTACACTCACCTAAGTCTGAGCCAAAATTTCCACTTCCTTTCCAGTGATCATACTAAACTCCAAGGAACTATTTCTCCTTAAGTTAAACTCTCTCACTTCTTCACCAAATGCAGAACTTCTCTGGCTGAATTCTTCATTTATACTAGCTGTTAATATCACAGAGGTCTATAACTTGTATTCCTGCTCTTCTCTTCCTACCCCCAGGGGAAAAAAAAAAATAGATTTGTTCTTTGAGAAACAGCAAAAATGCCAGAATAGCACATTAGTAACTTTCTAGACTGGTTGTAAAGACAGTTTTGTTTTGTTTGTTTCACCAATCAAAGAAAGTCATAGTAAGCAGAACAAGTGAACAATTAAACAAGAGAATCAGAATTCAGAGGAAAACCTTGAAAACAACAGAATCAAAAAAACTTTAGTGCAACAGCAGATTTTGTGCAAAATACCATTAAGTACAGTATGGGACAGTAGTACTAGAGCAAAACTCAGGTAATGAAGCAAAGGCTTTCTTGCAACATTTGTTTGCTTTTCTAGGTAAATATACTTCAGATGACTATGCATTCTCACCCATGCTGAACCCGTATTTTCCCAAGAGGCTAGTGTTTTGACAAGTAACTAAGGAACATGAGGATGCTGCTGCAGTGAATTGACTTGTCCAGTCATTTACTCATGATTTACACTTAGTCGCTTTGTAAAGATCAGATGAAGTTTGTTGGACTTTGGCTCATTTCGGAGACCAACCTCTTTTCTCATTCTTGTAGGTCTCAAGAGACAGCTTTGTTTTTATTTGCAAATTGACTCGCATTGTTAAGGCAAAGAGGTAGTTCTGTGGTTTTAATTACCGCAGCATATCCTACACAAGGCTTGTTTCTGTTCTCCTGTGAGCCTTTGAGAATTCCTCCTCCTCCCTCATGAACCAGCCCACCTGGCTACACCAGGAAAGGGCAGAGAACTGAGACAAACAATGTTGGAGTTGTGATGTTCTAGGGGTGAACAACTGTACACTGCATCCAAAATCAGGACAGATGTGCAATGTTGCATGGTGCCTCATCAGCCATTTTGTACCTCCTAGGTTATTTTGACTGATGCCACAGAGCATTTTGTCTGGGGGTTCTTTTGTCCTTTTCCAGAGCCTACAACAACTCCAGCCCTGGTGAGACAATTATCTTGCGTCAGAAGCCCTAGTAAAAGATACCAATAGGTAAAACATAATGCTCTTTGATGGTAAGAATTTTTTTCTCTTTCTAGATACATTGTAACAGAGGTTTTGTGAATTTTTTTATTATTTCAGTCATTTCTGATACATGACGTGACTGATTTTCAGTTAATCATCTCCATACTAACTTTTCTCATATCACCCCTCTACTAAATTCAATAAAATATTACTTTAATCATTTCCATTTGTCTCATCTCAAAGTAAAACACACTACAGAAATAATGACACACTTAGTCGGCTCAGCTGCTAAGTTCTTCCCTTCCAATCACTACAAATCTTTATTGACAAATCTAAAATTACTGTGCAGAATCTTATAGGCCAGGGTTTTACTCCCTGAGACAGAGAAATTATCCGAATGAGGGAAATAAAAAAAAAAAAAAGTAAAAAAAAAAAAGAACAAAACCTTACAGGATAAAGACCAATATTATATAAGGGGAAGCTTAACTTGGAATAAGAATATATATGTCCTGACTAGCTGGCGATTCCAGAAAGACGAGAAATTCTGATAGTAGGGGAATATGTTATTTTCTCTGGAGAGTAACAAAAAAAGTTAGTCTGCCTGTACCCTGAAAGCTGTCATGAATTAAAAAGGGAGCAGATACTAAATGGACATTTTCCTCCATCATGGGGCTAGACACTGTCCTGCCTCTAGGTTTCACAGATACAAGTCTCACTGATATTTGTCCTATTTTATTTTTCCTCCTATAAACTATCCTACACTTATATTTTATCTCTATCCTTTTTAGTAGTAAATCTCAGACATTATTTTTTCTAATTCTCTTTTAAAAAAATTGTTTTGAAAATATGTTTACTCTGAAAAGAGACCAAGTAACCATTATTAATTCTATTCCAACTTTGGTTTAGAACAGGTTTATTAGTTAAAAAAAAAAGAAGATAACTTTCTGATTCATTTCCTTCTTTGTGCCTAAATATTGTCAACACTCATATTTAGGTGTACTGATAAGACTCCGGACTGCATGGATGTCTAAAATTATCACAGCTGTTGAAGCACGGTGACACAATTAGACAATAAAATTACACAGATCTCTGTTATTTTAAATTAGAAGTTGCAGGGAAGAGTTTCCTGTCACTAAGCTGATGGGTTATTTTAAAGCAAGAACTATTCATGTGTCTGAAGACTAGCAGTTCTAGAGGACTCAGATCTAGATCAATGCTATGTTTTATTGCTTGAGCATAGATTAACTTCAACAGTAGGAAATGAATTAGCAATGTACTGTTCATTATCAGACAATTTGTAAAAGTGTCATGCTATCTTACTGAAGGATAATTTATGATTATACTATTTCTAAGGGGGTTATATCTCTCTGATTTAACTACAGAGGACAAAATCAGTGGTATGGATTACAATAAACTTGGTAGAGCGCTGGAGGAAGATATTTTCCCCTCAGAGGACAATGGCCAGACTCAGAACTTAGTCGCCTACTTTAGGCATCTAATACAGACATCATGGGGCCTAAAAACTGAGTTCCTAGCACAAGCAAGGAACCTGGGTCATCTAAATCAAGCAGTGCTACAGACAGTCAGCACTGTGGTTCCATACAGTGAGCAGGTGGTTACTTACAACGAACCAGCAGCTGATAGCAGCCACATCTCAGCTCCTACCTCCCTCCAGAGTGCGTTGTGTTACTGCGGCGTCGGGGTCTGGGAGGATGGACTCTGTCCAGAGAGCTGGCATCCCACTAGTCTGGAGACACTGAGCACTACTGAAAATCAACCTGGTATTTACAGCCATAGCACAGAAAGCGGGAAATGTGAATTTCATTTCTACCTTGTCCTGGGGGCTCCAGTCTCCCATATCTCTCTTCCCTGGAGAGCACCAAAATTAACAGCCATAGAGCACCTGGCCTGCCTCCCATCATTCCCCTTCAAACCTCGTGGTATACAGCATGCAAAGAAAAAGTTGTGTGGTCAAGAGCAGATCAAAGAGAAGAGGTTTGCCTCATAGTGGTTGGGACACTCTCTCAGAAGTGGGTATGATCCTTACACCTTGCATGAACTGTTTTTATCCCGTTGCTGTCTATTCTATGGAGTGGGGGCCAGTTCCACTCGTTTGATCTTCATTGCCTCTATATTGCAGAGTCAGCCTTGTTATTACTCACCTTACCCATCTTGTGATTTCTCCCTTCCTGTAGACAATTGTCTACCTTCACCAGGAGGAAATAAGCTCGTGTCTCCCAAATTCTTGCTGGGTGTTTAAAATGTTGGGCCAATGAATAAAAGACAGGCAGCCCCTACATTTGTGGTGTTTTTGAAATAAATTGGCCAATTGTATGAAGTTCAATAAAGCCA
>NW_010109602.1:0-16593 GCF_000699245.1 Pterocles gutturalis
ACACACAGGTGAAAAAAACCTGCACAGTTTGATATTAAGGAGTAGCAAGGAATGTTCAGCTGTTCATACTGCTCACTTGGTTTCACATTTCTGTACTCACTTCCCTCTGAAGAGAGAGATTCTTCTGCGCTAGAGGATTTGATACATTGTTCTGCACTGCTGCACTCTGGATAGGGAGGAATTTTTAAAACTATCGACTAATGTCCATAGGCAGCTGGGGAGCCATCCTTCCCTTTACAGAATCTTCGCACACAGATCCCAATTGGGGAAGACGTGTGGCGCAGCCCTCAAGGCTGCCACTGTGCATGACCCTCCCGTGACGTATAATCAAAGCACCAGTGTCCCTCAGCAAATATTATGCACTGCCTTAGTTTTCCAGGCTCTGAAATCCAGCTTTGACTCTGACATCTACTCTCCCCTGAGCTGGCTTGATACAGCAGTTGAGTCACTCAGAGGCAGACAAAATGACCTTGTGAATAAGAATCTACTATGCAAACTTTCTAGTTAGAAAAACTCCACTGCCATTTGCCTTCCAACCCAAATATTAGTCCATGATTTCCCATTGCAGCTGAACCTGCACTCAAAGCCCTTGCCCAGGAGGCAGATTGATCTGCACAAAGTTAGTAGGTCTTACCCTTGTGGAGCAGGGAAGGGAACTGCCTTCAGATGCTAGTGGTTCCTCCGGCACCATAAAGCAACAGACAAGGAAGCTCTCCCTCTGACCTTTAGAATTTTGTTCCTCACCTTATCCTACCTTTATTCTGTCTGCCATAAAATGACTGTCTTCACTATTGTGCTCAAGCAAAAAATAACTGCAGCAGGTATAGTGAGTATATTGTCCTTCTGCAAAATAGGAGTTAAATCTATTAATCCTGGCAAGCATATGAACTTCTTATGATGTGAAAAGCAGAGAGGCAGGTGATATTCAAGGAATTAGACACAACAAATACTGCATTTTTAGAGGATTAAGTCTATTCTTCAAGTATGTTGTCATCTGGGACTGAAGGTCAAGTACATACAACCACCTGATCAGTGAAACAATCCTCCAGAAGTACCTTGCCTGCAGAGACTTATTATTCTGAAGCAGAAATTATTAAGGAAAAAAAAAAAAGTA
Organism: Pterocles gutturalis; assembly: GCF_000699245.1. NCBI lineage: Eukaryota > Metazoa > Chordata > Aves > Pterocliformes > Pteroclidae > Pterocles > Pterocles gutturalis. The sequence continues at coordinate 1,115 of NW_010109602.1, forward strand.
AAAACAAATCCAGAGCCCTAAGTTTTTCAGATATTAACTCTATAAATATAACATCATCCAAAGCCAGTCAGAAAAGTAAAATATTTCAGCTATTCTGAACATACCCTACTTCTGGATTTCAGACATTATTTGTATCACTAGGGTAGCACTGTGGATTTGTTTCAGCTGATTATGTTAAACCAATATTGTTTAAAAAATTCAAAAGTTTGGAAAAGCCCGCATGTGTCTGCTGCCTGTGTGAATAAATTTGAGGTTCCTACAGTGGAATGACTGCTGAAGTTGTAGCTATGTCTGGAGAGTGAAGATACTGTGCCATGGCCTGCCTTTCACATCCTCGAGGAATACTGTGTAAAGCATACTTGGTGCAAGTTAAGGAGATGAAGGATCATTTTGTATATGTGAATCTTGTTCCTGCAAGTTCCCTCTTGCATATCCAAATTATTTGAGTGAAAAATTCTGCCTAACTGAACTTCTGTGGCACTGCAGCTGCACACATGATGGAACTGTCCTTCAAGGCAGCTCCCAGTCAGGAGTAACCCCAGCTGTCCTGCAACACCAAGACTTGGCAGAGAAACAATTTAGCTTCTAATCATGTGGTGGGCAGACCAAAATTTACTGTGCAAGTATCAGTTAAATCAAAAAGGACACATTTCTCATTGTCCGATACAAAAACTCCTGCAGAATTCCTGTCAAAGCCCCATTATTTTCTGTTACATTGCTAAACCACCACCAAGATAAAAGCACTTGAAAAATTGTGAAGGATGCAACATTCATCTGATAAATTTCTTACAGTTCTTTTACAGTTCTACAGGCTTTTTTTTTTTTTCCTCAAAACACAAATCAAATAAAAGGGGCACTGAAGTTAGAAAAGAACATTAACTTGATTTTCTGATTTCCCACAAACAACAATTGACAAGAAAAGTGGCTGCATCACCCTCTTTGAAACAGGACAATGAAAGGCCTGATCCAAATTCACTGAGTTTCTCCAGGGCTTAGAGAAGGCCCAAAGAGTATGGAGAAGAGAAACCAAATGGAGATTCTGGATATTTGTGCAATTCTTTTCAGCAAATCCTCACTGCATTTTTCAATGAAACTCTTTCAATTACCAGGAGCACAAGTACATCAGAAGATACAGCAATATCTATTTAAAATGACATGTTGTAAGGTACAAACAAGGTGATTCAGATTGAATGGTTTTACATTAACAAACAACTGGCACCAGCTGAGGCTCAAGTTCAAAAAACATGATGTAAAGTCAATTAAGAAATCAAATTGGAAATAATAATTTTATGAACCGCATTTAACACCTTCCCAAGCATGCCAAACAGCAGTTGAATTTCCAGAAATACTATTTTTTTTGGATCTCTGTATTCCAGGAATATTACACAGGCAATGCCTCCCATCACATATTGAAACCAATTCAGATAAGAGACTCTGCCATCATCACAGACTAAACCACTCCCAACTCAGGCAGGAATGACCTTTTAAAAGGGTACCTGCATGTCACCTCACTATTAAGTACTGTACCCATAATCTGCCCACCATTCTGCAATCTAAAAATACTGCCTAAGGCATTTGTTTCCTTTTCTAGTCTCATAATTGCAGTCAGTTTCTGCAGCAGATTCTGACATTCTCTTGTTTGCTGGATGAACTCATTCTGTCATGAAAGGTCAGAAAGCAAACAGCTTCAGAATGTCAATAGGTGTTTAAAGTATTCCACCTCTGCCTGAATTTCTCATGTGCTAAACCATCAAGTGTTTAGAGGTCATTAACTTAAAGGCAGGCAACTTGTGCCCATAAAGAGAAATTTTCTCGTTACTTACCTTCTTCAATGAAAATTTGAGTCCAGGTCACATTGACCATTAGCAGCTATTCAGAGTAAGATGAAGTTTATTGCTCTTCTTTAATCCCCCTTAACAGTTCCATGGCATGTATTTAATGACAGTGATATTTAATGTATTTATGTTTCAAGAGCTGGCTTGTTTAACAAAGATGTTGCAGTATGGACCTATTCAATCTGACTTTCCCCTAGTTTTCCACAGTGGTACAAAGGAATCCTATTACAAGTCAAAATAAATCATACCTAATGCTATATAACATTGTTCATCTGTGTATTTCAAAGACACTTTACAAATATAATTCAGGATCATTACTCCCAGCAAGAAAGAAGAAAACTTGTCAAAAGCTGTCCAGTTTGCTAGTGCTGAAGCCAGGAACAGAACACAGGCCCAGCGCATGTGGCAAACACGCTCAGTTGCACACAAGTAGACTAACACAGGCCAAACAAGGGGTGAATGTATACTTGCAACATGGTAGAAAGCCAGTGAATTTGTGAGGAAATCACAAGACAGGGAAGTGCTCATGATTCTCTGCACAATAACCATGTAAAATTTTTAACAAAAAATTAGTTTCTGCAAATCACTCTTTTCCTTATTTGATGTAATAAAAGAGGAAAATCAATCTTAAATTTAGACCATAGTTGAAATTTAATATTTATTAAACTGAACCCTGCATTCCTCAAATTGAAATTCTTTGTTGACTAAGATTTCTTAAGCTTTTTGTTTCTATTTTACACTAGGTTTCCTTTTTCCTTTTAAAAGAGAAGAACAATGAGAAACAATGTTATTTTTCTCATAGTTTTAGACTGATTGTAGTGTTGTCTTTAACATTTTTCTGAAGTCCAATAATCTTTGATGGTATTGAGTTTTGAGAGCTCATTTTGAATCCACTCTATTCATCAGAATAGCTGCAAAAAAATGATACCATGTAGCAGATCATCTATAAAGACCATACATTTTAAAATTTGGTTTGAAAAAAGAAACCTACCAGAAAAATCCCACTGAGAATATAATGAGAGAATGAGGGAGCTGCATACATATAATTTTAAAGCTTGTGAGCTTATTTTCTGTAAAAATAGTGAGCTCTCTACAATGCATTGAATGAATAACAAAATGAAACATTTGTTTTCATCTTCTTAATCACTTAGTGCATGTTTGTTTTTAAACACTAGCTTCAGAAGGCTGAATAAGACCCATTTTTGCAGAAACAAACAAGCACCAAAATGCCATGATCGAATAGAGGAAATTTAAACTCAAGATGACTTCTTGTTTGCAAAGTGAGGAGCAACTGAAAACAGAGTTTACAGTGAAGCTGCATTTCCAGCACAACTTTCTACTTGATAGATAAATGATAGATCTCTCAATGCACACTGCAGTAGTTTTATTGAAAACAAACAGAAAAGCTAGCTAGTCTCTGAAAAACAAACTGGAGTTTGAATAATGAAGTAATGTCCGCACACTGCTTCAGTTTGCCATGCAGTATATGTTGCTTTTATCCAGCGGCATGCAATTTAAACATTTTTGCTTATTTCCTGTTTCTTTTCTTTGCAAGAATAGATAGACAGAACTATTAGCCTCCTTCTCTATTAGAGTGCCATATGCATGCTGTGCTCCAGCTGTCATGTTAAAAATGCATAAGGCTAAATTAAAAACTGCTGCAAAGACTTTTGGTGGTAATCAGATAACTCTTTATGTAAAACATTATTTAAATTGATAATATTTTCCACACATTTCATATCAGTTATATAGCTGAAGGATAAAAGAATACTACGTTTTGATAATTATCCTTTATGGACATTCTGTGTCATGCTATAAATGAAACGTATTGCTCAATAACATTTAAAAGTGCAAGTACTGAGTCATAGCTTCAGCTGGTACAAACAGGAGTGAATCCAGCAATTTTCACCAGCTTGAGTGTCATGATCAAATGAGAAGAGCTTTTATCTTTGGAAGGAAAACAAACCCTTGAAAAATAGTTATCAGACTACTCAATAAATGCAGGGAACTGAACTATGATGTTCAGCCAAATTGGAGCAATTACCAAGTAGAAACAGTGGAGTAAAACCCTCAGTAGTTTTTTGGGAGGTCATGATGCCAGGAGGGATTGTTGCTTCAGTGACAAGGAGGGAAGAGCAGAAGGAAACGGAAGCTAGCAAATTTAAAGCATCCATAGTACTTGATGTGGCCATGAACTCCATAAAGTTCTCAGTCTGAAAATGAGAAGGCTTTCTGGAAGCTAGCTGACCTCAGAGGCAAGATGAATCTTACACCCGAGGCACTGTAGCAAGACCGTCCTACACGTGTTACACTTCTTCAGGCAAATACACTTTGGCTGCCTTAGTCACAACCTTGCCAACCTGTCTGTCCACAGCAAGGGGACAATGAAAGAAGTACGTCATGGTTGTTGGACTCTTTTTTTCCATATCTCCCAAATGTCCCATTGAGGGCACACGTCCCTCACTTTCTGCATGTGGCCTTGTTGGAAATATTCTCAGCGTCCCTAGGATGTTTAGTGGGAATGTCCTAGCAACACTGCTAGTGACACTTGAGACTATTATTTTCAGGTAACAAAGCACTAGAAGTTGCATTCTTCTTCCACAGTCAGTAATGCAAGTTTTCAAAGAAGCACCATGCCACACTGCTGCAAAAACAAGGAAGAAGAAAAGCAATAAGGATCAGAGCTTGTGCAATCAGACCCACTACTGTGCACAGCAATGGGTCTAGCTCTCAGAGCTTTATACAGCTTGGTTTCACTGACTGTATGGGGTTTTGTGTTTAGTAATCTGCAGATATGAAACACCATTTTATTACTGTCCCCGAAGTCCCGTAGTGGACTTGGGACAACAGAACCCATAAAATAGTACTCTTTGAGGGATTTATAGAATCCCTCCATTGTCGACAAGGAGACTACAACCTAATCCATCATCCCAGGCTTTCTTCGGCTTTGATTTTACATGTGGGAAAGAAACCCATCAAAACTACTGTTTGGCTGAATGGATTTATTTTTTAAAGTAAAAAATAAAATAAATCTATAAAGTACATCTGTTGCACATAATACTGTGGGAATTCTCTGTTATTGCTCTTTAATGCTTTAGGTGTCACTACAAATCGGGTGATCCCTAAACATATCTAATTTAAAACAAGGGATACATTGACCCTTCTTGTCCACTCTCCTCAGAGAACAGACAATATAAAGTTACATGAGATTCCTTGGTATATGCTTTTCCTTTTTTTTATTGAACCCAAGAATGAAGTTTTAAACCCTTTTATTTAAATGTCTTGATTCAATACATGGCGACAAGTTCCACAAGTCCTGAGTTGAGCCTTCAGTGACAATGCAGATTGAATTTGTACTGTATGGGATGGATACCTGACATACCTGTGGAACTGCACAGCATATGCAGATGTGGACAACATAAATATTCAATGACCATTTAGCAAAAGCTTCAAGACTTCTCCAAAAACCACTGTCTCAGCACTGAAAGCAATAGATTACCTCTCTATTCCTAAATCATTAAACACAGTGGGTTAATCAATCTGTAAGGAAATAGAAGATAAGCATTTTATATTAAACAGAAAGCATTTAAAATTGCCTTGAAAGCAACAGACAAGAGTATGTGGACAGCAAATGAGTACTTCACAGTAATTTTGACCCAAGCAACTGATCTGGACAAACACAACTCCAGCATTGAGATTTGAAAAATTCAAATTGGTCAGACAGTTTTTTATTTCATCTAGCAGTTAAACTAACCTTGCTAAGTGTGTGGAGAGATCATTATGTCTCTATTACGTAAGGCAAACTTGCTTCTATTATGTCAAAAATCAGTATGTAATTTCCTTAACATGATCGACCTTGGCAGTTTTTTTCAAAGGAAAGACCAATTCAGGGAAGTCTCCTGAGCAAAGGAACACAGCTCCTTTTTGCAATAGGAACTCAGATGGAATAGGAACAAGGCATCAATCCTATAAACAAACCCATCCCTTTCACATCAGTGACTGAGATCCCAATTTCTAGGTCTTGAGGGATCCTATGATTTGCTCCCTTGTAGTCTGGTGGTTGTTTTAGTTTTGGTTTGGTTTGACTTGGTTTGGGTTTTTTTTTTTTTTTGCATTCTTATCCACCAGAAAATGAAATATATTCTTGCAATAACATGCTTCTCTTTTCACTGAGTGCACTCCTTTCTACAACGTCCTAGAATCATCCTATTATTATATTTCCAAAGGCAGTTTTACTTTCTCATTCACCTATGTAATATAACATACAGCATAACATAGCCATCTGCCTTACAGATAGATCTTAGTTCATTAGCTCTCCGTGGTATCTGAAGCAGTCCAGTCCAGGTAAATTTGCCCTACTGTTTATCCAGATCCTAAACTGTATCCAATTCCTCAGCTGTTTTTCCACATGGAAATGAAGGTCAGACCTGTTCTTTCAGATCCATCAAGGCTTCTTTCATTGCACAAAAGGGAAAAAAAAAAAAAAAAAAAAAGGAATTCTAGGAACAATCTTCCCTTTCCTCCTCACCCAGGAATCTACATTTTGCAAGACAAGACACACCTGGCAGCTGCTGTGTACTTGGTGGTTAGTCAAGGCATCTATATCATCACAAAAAGGAAGGAGTTCCTAGAACATCAAACTGCCTTTCTTTATAGAACATAAGGAGGAATTACCTCAAATCAAAATATCCACAGAAAGAAAAAGCTTCAGAATGAATCAATAAAATGAACAGTAACAAATTGCTTTTACTGATTCAACAGTTCTATTTTCTAAACTCTCCTGAATTCACTGAAGTTTGCTATGTATGGGGACTATCTCTCATTTTCATTCCCCTTCTGCATTCAGGAACTCTTCTTTCTAATACAAACATCAGACCATTTTCCTGCCTCCCATCATTCTCTTTGATGCTCTCTAATTTGTTTCATTCTCTGAGACTGCTTGTCATTTTCAGCTTTCAATTAAGCATATAAGTAGTAGCAGCAACTATTTTCCTCGTTTCGCTTGAAAAGACAAATCATGGAATATAATGATGTTGATTTATCTTTTTTAATTAAAAATAAGAAGCTTGGGAAACAGCGCCTAGCCATAGTAGTGCAGTGTTGAAAAATGTAAGTAATTTAATTTTTCCTACTGTTTGTTCTACTGGCGCTACACAAGTATTCTTTCCAGGCATCAGCTCTCATATGTAAATTCTAATTCCAGTAGTATAATTAGAAGCCACAGAAATGCAGATGAATTACTTTATCTCCAGGAAAAGATAAGTAATGTGATTACATTGTATGTATGTATGATTATTAAGCAAGTAGTTGTATGGTGTGAGACCAGGAACCAGAAAATTACCCAAAGTATGTCATTACACAGTATAATTTCTCCAGATGCCTGGCTCAAAGTCCATAAAATATTATCCATTTTCTAGGTCTTAGAATATGTTTCGTATACAGATTGTTACTGATTGAATAAACATGTTTAGTTGTGTTGCATCTTCACTCTCTTTTCAATTTTATATGCAAACTCATTAATATATTCCCTTAATTTTTACTTTTAAAACTTGCACTTTGTTGAATAAAGATTCCCTTTGCAGATTTCCATTTCATCTTGTTTCTTTGCAATATATCAGAGGATTGCAAGTAAATCCGTAGCTCTGTTGCTTTTTTAAAACTTGGAAAACACACAGAAATAAAACCTTTGCACTTCAATAGAATTTGAAGTAAAACTAAAAGTTCTGATGGACATAGTTTTACGCAAGAAGTACACTAAAAATTATATATGGATAAATAAGTAATAGGAAATATTGGAAAAACATTACATAGGCTGCAATTAAACAAATTAAATATATTCTATATAGCTTACAATGGAAACAATGGCAGAGAAATAAATATTTTTTTGCATTTCACAAACCCTTCTGTTACAGGGAATTTTATATTTTTTAAATCCATACAAAATCAGAAAATACGCTTTTCAATTATTTAGGAAAAACAAGTGTTTTATAGCAAGTATAGAGTTTATATTAAAAAAATGAAAACATAAAATACAAATTTTAATGAAGAGATTAATTTGTTCTCTACTTTTTAAAAAAAATTTTTAAATAGCATTAACACTTCTACAAAGAAATTTCAAGCCAATAACTTGCTTTTTCCAAGGTAGCACTAAGTCACATTATTTTTAGCAATATCTTCATGGAAAGTTTTTTCAAAGATGAAAGATATCCAGAAATAACATTAGCATAGCTTCATCCTGTTGTCTAACTTATGACCTCCAGCCCTAAGCCATACACTACAACGTATTCAGGTTTGAGCACAAGTCGTTCCATTAAGCTTAATAATTTCTTGAATAAAAGCCTAATGCCAAAGTTGGAGAATACTTCTGGCTCTTTCAGCTAATGTCATAGAATGACTTCAAATCAGAGCAACGTGTACATTTTTGGAACAAGTACTAGATCCCTGATTTCAGTAAATCACATCTTATTCCACTAAGTAAAAACGTTAAGAACTGTAAAGATCTAATCTGTCACAATAAGACCACAGTACCAGAGGAGCTATTTCTAAACGGGAGACTAGATGGCAAACAAACATATGCAACTCTTATGTAGGCATATCAATTTCCCAATATTATGAATAGTGATCTCAATTATTATTAATAATCTGATATTCTACTTAATTCATTATGAGCATTTTGCAGGAACCTTTTTTGGAAAAAAATGTTCAAAGGAAGAGTCTCCTATGGACATCACATACTTTGTACTGAGGAACTGCCAGGGAATAGCATGGTAATTAACAATCAAGAAAGGATATTTTTCAGCATCATCAAACATCAGACATGGAAGGAAGTGTTTGATTTTGAGGTTCAACTTCGTGGGATTCTTCGTAATGACAAAAATATATGACAGATGGTAAAATATTCATGGAGTACTTGAGTTTTTCAAAGACAAAAAAATGTAGTGAAACTGAACAGTCATACACAGATCAATAAGCATAGTATCCATGAGATACCATTGAGCTTATCTAATGTTAAAGATGTTTTAAATTTGCTGGTAGCGAATTTATTACATTTACTACAATTAATGTATCTTTTTAATTCATAATGTGGGAAAAGATTTCTCTAGTAAACTCACGAATTTGGTTGTTCTGACATAAAAATAACTCAAACAAAATACAAAAAGAAAACCACGCAACTAGAACATATAAATAAATATGGCTGGGGAAGAATTTTCATCAGTTTCCAGTGGGCTTGAGTTACAGCTTTGGTGCTCAGCATGCGATATTGAAATATTAGATTTAACAATTCACTTAGATAAAAGGGCAATTCACAGCTCCTAGAATTACCTCCATTATAAAACACCACCACCCTACTTATTTCTGAACATAATCTCTTCTTAAGGTTGGCTACCAACATGACAGGTATTTATTCCTTCCTGTAGATAGATAATACTCATCTGACAAACGGGTGAAGTATTACTGAGAGTTTCCTCATAAATAGCTATAATTCTGGTAAATGGGTCTTATGGGTACTGTGGACAGCCCAATAATTCTAATAATTTTCTTATTACCAGCTGCTCCTTGCCTTCACACTAGCTGGATAACTAACATTCATTTTCAGTCTTCAGAAGTGACAAAGAAGAGAAAAGACAACTGACAGAAATAAACATGGTAATAAAGGTATATTAATAAATTATCTAAAATAAGAGAACTGCTGTTACTGATGTGATACATTTTGTTACTTTAAATAATACGACAGATACCATTCTGAGAGCAGGATAATCTACAAGACACAAGTGAAAAACGTGGGGTAGGGGATTTGAATTGATCTTGAACAACCCTTGGGATGTCAGATATACCAATTGCCTTGGCCTATTAAATGTTAAGCCTAAAGTTGATTTAAGAAAAAAAAAAAAAGTCTCAGTGAGTATACAGTCAGCATTCTAACATAGACACGGGAAAGAAAAGATTACACCATTCTTTACAGATCGGCTGGCAATTTATGAGTGTAGTACTAAATGCTAAAGAGTCAGTAGATGAGGGCTTGCTTCACACAGGCAGGAATTTTAGATGGGACATATTGGAAACACAGCTAAGAGGAAAATCATGGCCTGGAAACCATCCCCAGTACACTAAAAGAGGACACTAAAGACAGTTCTACTCATTGCTATTAGCAGCATGGGATCCTCTGTGATCTTTTCTTCATACATCGCAGTCCACGTGCCTCTTACATGACAGAAAATATTTGTCTAATGAGGCTCCATCCATAACCTACCAATGCCAGGGCAAAATTTCTGATTAACTTCAACAGTCTTCAGATCCAGCCCAATTTGTACAAAGGTTTATTCTGAGCTGAGAGTTCCAAGATACACTGAGATTCATTGTGATTAGTCTTCATTTTGCCCAGGCTTCAGATTTCCTATAATGGGCCCAGCCCAGCAGGCCTTGAAGTCAACTTTAGCAGGTCAAATCCCCCTCCCATTTGGAACAGCAAGAAAAAAAGCACAAACATCCACAGCTGGTTTGCACCTCTTATACCACTGATTGTAACAATTTCAACTGCTGAGGGATTTTTTTCTCTTCCTCATGTCATGCTGTTTCTTAGAGCACATGCACAATGTTTTATTTTGGTTAATGTTTATTACTAATGTATGTAACATGTGGTAGCCTGTTATAAATTCAATTAAATGTTAATGTAAACATCTGCTCAACTTCATTTGTATACTGATATATCCAACCAAGAACTAAAATTTTTGCCCTATGAGTTGCTTTTACATTATGTGTCCCTCCAAGGAGAAAGAGAAAAGGGAAAGGAACTTGTTAAAATGGATACTGGGCAGCTACAAACTTCTCTAAATCATTAAAACTATAAAAGATACCTGTATCAAAGCAATTGAGACTAAAAGTACAACAGTCAAAACATTCCTTCCATAGCTCAGGAGTACCAATGACTATTAAAAGCGTAAATGATAACCTCAAAGAGAGCGTCACAGTCCATGGAAACAGGAGAGCGAAGCCGCTTGTACAGGTAGGAATAGTTACACTCACTGTACATGTTCAACTTGTCAAAAAATGACATAATTCTTAGACATAATGATAGGTCACATATAGAAGAGTCACCCTGAGGAAGCAGCATCTGAGAAAGGCACATTAATAGTTTCGGCTGGTACAGCACATAATAAGCAGAGACAGATGAACAACAAGCAACAGCAATCTTGGACCATGAAGCACTTTTAAAATATGTCCCTCAATTTGAGAGAAGCTAGGAATCATTAGAGAAAATGTGCTGTGTTCTACCATACACCAAAGCAACTATCACCTTCCTCTGAATGTAATTTCAATGCTTGATTTCAGCCAAACCATCTAAAAATTAAACAGAACCTTAGAAAGTAGAAAAATATTCACCTGGACTAGTCATAGAGGGATGATAAGAATACCATTAATCACATCCAACACAAGAGCCATCCACAACTACCTGGCCTGCTGGAAAGCAAGAAGGGTTTCCACTACACAGTGTAGTCTGTGGAAGCCACAAGTTGAAAATTAAATTGCTGACAGATGCCTACACACTGACTGACATACATGATCAGTGTAACCCTACAGCTCACATGGAGGCACCACCCTTCTGTGAGGTGAGCAGCTGTAGGATGTGGATGTACAGGGCTCTCTAACAATTCCGGACTGTATAATGTGACACTGCCTCAGACGTCCTCATGCTAGCTCAGAGGCAGCTGAATAACTACATGACACAGTAAAGAATCACTAACGCACCCCAGAAGTGTTATACCCACATGCATTGTAACATTGTGCTGAACTCTAAAGTTCGAAAAATCTTGATATCAAAAAGCCATGTGTGTGAGGTTTGTTACTTCTGGCTACCCAACTAAGTGGCTGGAAGGTCTGACAGCAAAAGTCAGCTCAGATGCTCAGTCCTATTTTTCCCTCCTTCTCCAATACTGTGCCTTTGACTGGCAATCTCAATTAGAAGTGGTACTGTGCAGTTCTACTAATTATTGCTCTGCCTAATTCTTTTAAAGTCTGAGGCAAGATTGGAGAGAGGTTCGTAAATCAAAAGAACCTGTGAGTTGTCACTGTAGCATGTAGACTAACAAGATGGAACAGGTTGGGATAGATAGTAAACTAATGGTAATGGACAACAAACTAAAATAAACATTTTATGTTTCATGGAGTATAATATGGATCATAACTGTACTAATTGTCACTCTTGGGAAGCTAAAATGGAGCATCAGTGGTCTCTAATGGCAATGCTATGGAGGTTGGTGAAAATGTTTGTGGAATGTCTTGAGGACTTCTAAACTAATTGGATTAGTGCATATATAATTAATAGGATTACTCTGACTCTGCAAATTAATAGGATTTTTTCTTATCAATGCCAAGTTTAAATATTATGAAGCTGCATGTATCTATAGACCTCCCTCAAGAACTGCATGAATCACGACCGTACCCAGACTCATAATCACAAAATGGTTTATTTGAAAGCTCCCTTCTGAATATATGTATCTGGTGTTTTGCAACATCCTATGAATAAAAATATACACTCAAACACAGATGTTTTCCAGTGTTTTATGTACACCTTTACTCATTCTAAACAGAATTTTCCAACCACATACATACCTAAACAGGTTTTCACTGAACACATAATACCAAGTTCTCTCCAAGGTTGCATTTAAGATTGCTCATTTTTTTTTTCCCTTCAACCAATTTCCAATCCATTAAGCTCCTCTACTTTTCTCTTTTCTGCAAATATTTAACTTGGACATTAACCTTTGTGCCTGGCCACAATCCTTTAAATACATTTCTTTCCAATATACTCTCTTAGGTTGTCAGAAATATTTTTCTTAGAGAAATATGGAGGGGAAACTAGTAACTCTTAGTATGTCATCTTTGCTGCTGTTTCTAGCTTTTGACCTTCCATGAACCTCTCATATGAAATCTCTGATAAAATTAAAAAATATGTTGCACAAAGTACATTATAATTTAAGAGTTGAGCAAACAGCATGTGGAGAGTTTTAGAGGCTGCTGCTCAGGTTAGTAAAGGCACCCAGATTCAATTCAGGAGGGGATGTTACATGTCTTGCACTGGGTAGACACTCATTTTTTTCATTATAGAGTATCTGGATGAGTTAGAAGAGTTACTAGTAGGAAAAACACATTCCCCTACAGAAGAGGGCAAAGGAGAAAGGAAATAAAGTTATTTCAGTCCAGGAAGATGAGGTGACTACCCAAAAACTCAGAAAGAAAAAAAAAAATCAACTTTAGAGAGAAATTTTACAACTTGCTCCTTGCAAATCATGCTTTCAGGGTAGCAGGTGCTTTGTTTTATCCAGCTGTTCACACAGCTTGGGAAGGCAGAAATTTATTGAAAGCAGACAATTAGTGACTCTGGCTTTATATTAGCTCCGGGCTCCAGCTCACTCCTCTCCTTTCTGGACAGTTCCTTATGACTGTGTATTGAGTATAATCACATGCAAGGCAACAAACTCTCCAGTCACAAAGCTAAGGCTCAATGAAACTCGCTCACATTCAATTTCCACTGGTAAGCATAGATAGGAGCACCTGGCTCGAGCATCTTGGCTCTGTGGCTACAAACCAGCAAGGCAATACTGTAAGTGTCCAAGGGAGAAGAGGGTGCCAGGAAACAGAGCTGGCAAGTCTGTCAGATCTGTAAGAAACAACGTTTCAGTTCAAACAAGATGTCCTATAACAATCCTCCCAATTCAGCATGCTCTTCAGAACCCCACTGAGAAAAAGTCTTGATCAGCTCCAGATCTTAATGTTCAATACTTAGAAATGAACAGTCTTCTTGTGTCTTAGGAACAGTGTTCTTAGATAAACAGTTTTACAGCCTATAGACGATACAATGAAGCAAATGTCTGAACTGCATCTCCTATGACTGACAAATACCGCCCAGTGAAATCCAAAAAGGGACAGGGTTGGAAAGTAACCCGTACCACTTAGCGGCAAGGGCAAAGCCCTTTTCAGAGGCTGCTACTGATTTCCAGCCAGGCTGCATTTCTCAGTGAGTGAAAAAAAGGTAGATTCTAGCAAGGCAAAATAGTTTGCAAGTGTGATGCACTATAAGTTAAAGTGCCTGAAGGAAGGGGCTTACATTATTCCTATCTCTACACTCAACTTATTATCTCAAATCTTCTCATAATTTTACAGCCAGTTATTTTTTCAGGCAATAATGCACAAAAGGAGCATATAATTCAAAAAAGATACATTCAAAGACAGGCATGAAGAGCATACTGTCATTTACAAGAGAAGGCAAAGAGAGCTTCATGTAATTTCCCTGTATTTGCCCCTTAGATTTTTTGTTTTCTCAATGTGCATTTCAGTCTGTCTCTTTAATACTATTGTGGCCACAGATAAAACATACCCTGCTTGCATGTACTTGGTAAAAAAAAAAAATGAAGCCAAATGTATTATTGGTACTTTAAAGTTTTCCCTTTTTATCATTCCTCTGTAAATAAAAGCATTTTAAAATTCATTTTTTATTCCTCTGATGTGTTTGATTGAAAAATCTGACTTGAAAATTTAGTTTTCCAATTTATTTTTAAGTAGATCCAAAGTAAATTGTTATTGTTTCATGCATTTTGTCTACTGAGAAATTGAATTGACTTGAGCAGAAACAAATTGAAAACTAACACGAGAAGAATACAGGAAAAGAGAAAAAATTGTGTGATAATTACCACAGATATATATTGACCCTTTTATCAATCTTCGATGTTACTTACAAGACTGAGTAGAAAGCTCATTAGCAAAAATATAACCTTATTTTTATTTGTAACAATTATTTTGCACTTGTTTGCGTCAGACACGACACAGTAACATTGATTTTGTACATCTGTCATATGGTTTAGGTGATTAAGCACTGGGAAAGCACTAAGCACAGATGTATTGCAAATGGTTATAAAAACACATATTTGACTTTGATCTTGTATTAAAGTGGAAGTTCTAAAATACAAGCCTCAAGTGTTAATTACACATTTTGGCTGACTACAGACTGGAGACAAAACATAATCATCTGGAAAAAAATATATGACTTGAAAGTTTGCGTAATATTTTGGTTTCATTTCTATTACTTCTGGTGCTGCTTCATGGATAAAGGTAACAATGTAAAAGCAGTAAAGTCTTTGGAAAAAACTATCCCAACAATCATACCTCAACTCAATTCCTCTTGTTCCCTATCCCAGGAAATTTCAGTGATCTCATTAATTTGGAAAATGCAAGTTCCTGTGTCCTTTTTTGTCAAAGTTTCTGTTGGAGCATTGAACCATTCAAAAGCACAAACCATTTGAGAGTTGCACCAGATAACACATTTGATTAACAAGAGAAAAGAATGTATGAAATTCAATAGAGAAATTACTTGTTCAAACTATCTGTTTTAAAAAGTTCATTGGGCACTCCCTAAGGCAAATTCAGTGTACAGTTCAAACATCTCCAATACTGACTTCTATATAGATTTCAACATACATTTTTAAGTACCACAGGTCATTGGTATAGTCAAGATTTCTATTTTAAATAATTGGATTAAATCCTACATCTTAGATTAATTAATTTGGCTAACTTGTACTATCTCCAGGTAGAAGAGATTCATAGAACCATAGCGTAATCTAATTATGCTGAAAAATAGGTGAGAAAATA
>NW_010109602.1:16605-20766 GCF_000699245.1 Pterocles gutturalis
ATGACTCTCTTCAACTGACAGCAACTTAAGGAAAGCATGTTGAAAGTACACTGTTTGTCCTGGACAGAAGATCTTGTGATGTCCTAGGAACATCACCCAGTGATACATCCTACACTTGACACGAAAATAAATTTTATACATTATTCACTTTTTTCTTAAATTGTCTATATTTCAGGGGAGTCATTTTTTAAAAATTAAATGAATCCACTTTTCAGAGTTTCTCTGTCATACAGCAGAGTTCCTGATTCTAGATCTGTGCAGTAAGGAATGGTGCTTTGTTACTGGGATACATTTTGAAGTGTTTGGATGTTGCAAACTGACATGACAATGACAGAGCAGCAATATTGTCGAAATAAAAAAAATGCAATAAAAATATAACATGCATAAAGATATATATTATAACACCTTCAGTCCTCATATACTGAGGAAATTCAGTGATTTTTACATGGCAATGTGAAAAACCTGAACAATGAACAGAAGTGGAAACTTTTTTGAAACTAGACTTCTACTAAACAACAGAGATAGCCTACAACGTACAGGGTTCATTTTCCTCCCTTAGATTCTACACAACAGTGTATTCTTGGCATAATGACATCACTTCAAATCAAATACATGGTGGGTAGACTTAATGCTTTTAAAACCATTTCTAAAGGAGCACAAATGGAAAGATCCCACGTCTTCTGTTTCGTACAAATGAAGAGACTTCACAGTACAGAGGAGCAGGGTTAAAAGCAACACAAGGACACTGCTGGAGCTATAAGCAATAATAAGATGTGCAGTATAACCTTCACGCAATTTGTTTAAATATGGCAAAAAGGAAAGCTGGCAGAAAAATCCTTTAATATCCCTAGCTACTTTTCTTAACTAGCTCTCACCTGATTTTGATCATGTTCAAGCATCTATCCTTGGCATGGAGTAGCAGATGATAATTTGAAACTCTATCATACAAAGTAAGTTTGCCATAATAAAACTCTGATTAGCCTTTTTTAGTTTTTAATTGTCAATTTGCCCCTCAGGCCTCCAGGACCACATATTACTCTAAACTTCATAATAGTTTTTAACACACAGTCTCATATTACTCTTTTCTTTCAATTAAATTCAACAGCATTTTAAGTCACTCCTCAGAACATAACATTTTTTTTAAATGTTACTTACTTTCCTAGCTGGTCATTCATACTTGACCTGTCAGGTCTGATATATTTTTTGCTAACTTTTATTATTTTAATCTTCTCTTCAATAATTAAAATGCCTTTCAAAATTAGTCGCTGTATTTTAATTTCACTTGCAGAAAATATTGATATAGATTTTGTTTCATGTTGAAGATACTTTCTGTGACTACCTGCAAATGCAAAGAGAAATAAAGTTCTTCAAGGAGAAAAATAATTGTACATGCAGATTGTGTTCTACCTCTCCAAAAAATCTCTGGATAGGCTCTCTCAGGAGTCATGTCTTTATTCATTTCCTTATATCCCCTGTCCTGGAAGAATAGAGTGACCTCACTTATACAGCAAACGCAAGTTTCTGTGGTATTTATGAACCAAGTTTCTTTTGTAGCACTAAAGACCTGTTATCAGCTAGATCACCTAGATTCAATGTCATGTAATCAATTTGTAATGTATTGCATTACAAAATTACATAACAAAGGACAAGACTCCAACTGCTCAGTGCCAGGTATGATTGCATGGATCCTTGCATGGAAGTTTTTTCTCTTCATAGGTACACTTTGCCATAGGCTAATAAGCCACTCGGATTGCAAATTCAGTAGATACTACCATGTCTGAAGCTAACACTCCTCCAAATTTCAAGACTCAAAACATGGTAAACATAAAAACTCTTCTGTCCCAGAATCCTCATGATGAAAGCCAACCTTCAAGCACTTGGAATTCAGCTGATATGATGGTATATAAATTTAGGATAAGGTACTCAGGTTGTGTTGTATTCAGAGTGTTAAATACTTTGGAATGATACCAGAAATTCATTATGAGAGAATGGAAGACAAAGAACATTAGTGGCTCTGGAAAAGGAAATCATAACACCCTCTGAGCTTCAACAAGCTGCACCTGATGAAAGACCATGAGAATCACTTCCAGCTAGACCACAGTGCAACAATATAGGCTTCAGAAAATGAATGAGGTGGCTGCTGTTGCTACATCTCCACCTACTACAAATGAATTCAATATCCCAGCTGAGGCTAAGAAAACCACAGGTTTGAATTGCTACAAACTCAAAAGATGTGATTACATTTTTTCATTTACAGTTATTATCTGTGACACTTGCACCATTTGTTCTTGCAGTGGTTATAAGATTTTGAGCAGCACACTGGTCTCTAGGAAATCCAGGTATCTCTCAGATAAAATTGTTTCCGTTTATGAGCTCCAGGACATAAAAGCCAGTGCTACTCCTTGGCATTTTTACTTACAGAGACAAATTTTCTTACTTTTTCTTAAATTGTATTTTAAACTAGATATTCTGCAAACTATATACGAACACCTGAGTTTACAGGTGTTGTATCTTGAGGATTTGTGGTATATTTACCTCATCACAGGATAATGCTGCTGAGGCGGTAGATTCAATACGACCTGTTCAAGGAGAATAACCAGTCCAAGCAGTGTTTTTCACCAAGTGAAAACTAGTATTCATTAAAAAAAAAAATACAATGTGTGTTTAGTCTGGCCAAAATTATCTCCATGCACACTATGCCACCTAAGTTCCCCTTCTTTATCCAGACAATCAACCGTTACATCTACTGAGTGCTGTAGCAAACCAGAAAGATCTGGCTCCAGAGTCACTTCTCATGGCTGTTGGACATCCACTGTCTTTCAGAGTGTGTCTGTTATGAAATCCAAATTCATAATGGCAGTTTATGTAGACATACTGGTACTGGCTTTAAATAAGCTATCTTTACTGCATACGGGAGTGTTGCTATGGTAGCATTAGAGTCAATGCAGGCCACAAAAACTGCCTAAGTTCAGGGATCAAGTGCCCACTAAATTCCTTGTTGCCATGGCTGCACTGCTATAAGTATTAGCTAATTTAGCAAGTTATAATCTGACTCCACGCATCGCTATCTGCTTTTTAAATTGCTCTATAAGCCTATTTTGAGATTGCAAGGATAAATTCTAGGAAATTGTTCTGCCTACTATTCCCCAATCTTCCTAAATGAGACACTGCTTGGGAAACAAGATCAAAGTGGCATGATCTCTCCAAAAGTTCAAAAAAAAAAAAAATGTCGTCCATACAACTAGCACTCTTATATGTTTAGCATATTTCTTGATAGATGCACTATCTGGCCACACGTAGAAAAAGCCACTGATTACTTTCCTCCATCCCATTTCATCTATGTTCACACATTCACCATGACTATTGATATTACCATGTCTCCTGATCAGTGCCTAAACTCAGCTGATTTCAGTGAAACAAATATCAAGATTTAGTACGTAGGAAAAGGGGAAAGTTTTCTTTGCTTCACATATCCAAATAAGTAAATAACTCTAGTGAAGTCAAGAATAAGATACACCACATTCCACAGGATTTAAGAAGGAAATAAGGCTAAACTCCAAAAACTATCTTTTTCTTTGTTTGTTTTTAGTTAGAAAACCTCAAGCTCAGCATGCCACCTAATATATGGAATTTGTCATCAAGTTCAGTATATTATAGAATCATAGAATGGCCTGGGTTGAAAAGGACCTTAAAGACCATCTAGTTTCAACCCCCCTACTGTGGGCAGGGTTGCCAACCACTAGAGCAGCCTGCCCAGGGCCCCATCCAGCCTGGTCTTGAATGCCTCCAGGGATGGGGCATCCACAGCTTCTCTGGGCAACCTGTGCCAGTGCCTCACCACCCTCACAGTGAAAAACGTCCGCCTAATATCCAACCTAAATCTCCCCTCTCTTAGTTTAAAACCATTTCCCCTCATCCTCTCACTACCATCCCCTGTAAACAGTCTCTCCCCCCCCTGTTTATAGGCTCCCTTCAAGTACTGGAAGGCCACAATGAGGTCTGCCCAGAGCCTTCTCTTCTCCAAGCTCAACAATCCCAGTTCCCTCAACCTTTCTTCACAGGAGAGGTGCTCCAGCCCTCTGATCATCTTTCTGGCCCTCCTCTGGCCCCATTCCAAGAGCTCCACGTGTTCCTTGTGCTGGGGGCCCCAGGCCTGGACAC
>NW_010109603.1:0-13253 GCF_000699245.1 Pterocles gutturalis
GAGGGCACCCGCGGCTGGAGCCTGTCACCCGCCGCTGCCCTGCGAAAACCCCTGCAGCTGTGCTGAGGGCAGGTCCAGCGAAGGTGAGGCGAAAGCGGGGTGTTGGCCTCGGGTTCCCGGTGGAAGAGGACGCGAGCCTGAGCTGCGCTTCCCCGCAGGGCGCTGCAGTTGGACAGGAGCAGCGTGGGGCCGCGCTCGCTGCTTTCCCCTCTCTCTGCACTGCGCGTGGGTTTTTTCTCCCAAGGTATTTTGGAAATTGTGTTATTGAATGTGGTGTTGTCTGTCACTAGATATGGATAGCAGGAAGGATGAAAAAAGTAGGACACTCTCTGCAGCTTCACAAGAAGAGCTGAAAGTGGAAGGTAGGCACTGCTGGTCAATTTCAGTGGCTGTGGGGCGGGGTGTGTTATCCTGTGTGTCAGTCACCATGTGTGACCCTGGTGTTGAGCACTGTCACTTGCTAGTGGTAATAAATCATGGGATGCTGGAAGAGGTGGGAAACAAAAACATCCTCAAAATGGGGTTTTGTTGTGTTTAAGGTCTGTGAAGAGTCATTTTTGTATACTGTATTTACTAACACGCTTGTCACTGTTGCCTTGTGTTATCGTAAGGAAAAGAAAAGAGGAAACGAAAACGCAGTAGAAGCAGATCGTCATCCGTTTCATCCACATCGTCTTCTAGCACTACATCCACTTCTTCCTCCTCGTCACGCTCATCATCAAGGTCATCTTCTTCAAGTAGCAGAGGTGAGCTACCTGCATGTGTACACGTGATGTTTGCCAGATTTGATAGCACTCTTAGAAGCATGTAAAGCTTATTTTAAACGTGGCTAAACTACCACAAAGTGACAATGTAGAATACCAATACTGCGTGTGTTTCTCTCATTACCTTTCCTGTTGTTCTGTTAAGGTACCTCCTTACACACAGTATGCAACATTCCTGTGTTAAATAGCCTAGAAATTTGAATAGTTCTTCTAGGTTTTGTGGTTGTGAGAACCATGGCTAGGATGGTGGGACTGAGTCTGGAAGAGATGTGGGCAAAGGAGTAAAACTAAGCAAGTGGCTGTTCACCACAGTGTACTGATTTTCAGAGTCTGGAGGGAAACCCAGTGTTCTTGAATGTACCCCTTTCCTGATCTTTTCAAACATTTGTAAAAGCCCTCTGGCCAGGTATACATTGGACTATGCATTGGACAGGTATATATTGGACTAAGCACCCACAACAATCCGTTGGTACCAAGAGACTCCATGTGGTGATGGAATTACCGTTCTCATCATTTCTTCTGATATACATGTGCTGGATTTGTCATTAGGAGGCCAAAAGAAGATTGCTTGGGCAGCCTTACCTTAGACTTTTCTACCTTTTGAGTCTGGCTGTGCTTTGGTATATTCCTATAACATTATCTTTTGCTTGGAATTTATTGTAAAGAAACTGAAGAGCTGATAACTTGAAGGCAGTCTGTTGGAAGTCTAGTAAGATGTTTCACAATCTCTATAGGTTTGCAGTCCCATAGTCAGGTGCTTCAAAATTAAGTTCTTGGCATACCAGTCACAATGTTTGCTTTAAAATCTATGATAGGTTTATAAAACTTGTGAGTTTCTGCTTTACAAAATTTACTAAAAACCTTGAAGTTAGAAGGTGAGTTGAGTAAGTAGGAAAAGTTTGTCATTTGCCTTGAACAGTGATAGTATTTTCAGGGTTTTGTCAGCCCCAACTGTACTTCTTGTTGCTGCCTTTGTGAGTCAGGGACTGTCGTGATTTAATCCCAGCTGGCAACTAAGCACCAACTCTATCCCAGCCAAAACCAGCACAGATTCCTGGCTATAAACCAGATATTTGCAATCTGTTGAGCACAGCTGCAGAAAGAGGAGAGAAATATTGTCTCTAATAATACATTGGTATAAGTAATTACTGAGTAAATCAGGTATTTTTCAGTTTCCATGTTAGACCAGTAAGTGGCAGTAAGTTAGTGTTGCTTTTCTCAGTTAGTTTCAACCAGCATTAACATATATAGCTCAATTAAATCACATTCTTCCTATGTTTTACATTTCTATATGCGTTGTCTATACAACCAAGTGCCCTTTTCAGAATGCTAAACTTACAGGGTTTTGTTTGGGTTTTTTTAGATTCTCCTAAGTCTAAATCTAAGAAAAGGAAAAAAGAAAAACACAACAAAAAGGTAAACATTTACTAAAAGAAATAAATAGTTAACAAACGAAATAGTTCTTCATATTTCAATAACCTTCAGTGTCATGTAAAATGTAATGCTTTTGTCTATGGCTACGTAAATCTGAATCATGCTTTTAGGGTTACAGCAGATGAGCTGACAGATTGGTATATACCTGACTGTATACTAAAGGAGAAATAATTTAAAAGTTCTTTTTGCCAGTTGTTGCTGGTCCAGTAGTCTGTGAAGAAGAGTGAAGTGGAGAATCTTGATAACTGCATAGTTTCTGTTAGAAGAAGCTATTTATAGTAGTGAGAGAGCATAGTAGATTCTTGCTGTTGTAGTTATTTTTTTGTTTTGTTAGGACCTTCTGTTCAGTGATTTTTATATATTGGGGTTACATTAAAAGAGAGTGAATCGGGGATCAGACCATTTCTGTTTCTCAGGATCTCAAGGGTCGCTAACCCTGCTGTATTACTTTCTGCATGCTTCGGTAGTACCTGTTCAGCAGTGGTAAGGGCAAACAGTGGTGGCTGTCTTGACTAGCCAGGGTGTTAAGAGCTACTTGTGGGTTTCCTTTTTTTGCCCTTGTGAATCTGTAAGCATAAGAGTCTTATACTTGTAGAAAAGGAAAAAAGAGAACAAAATGAAGAAAAAGAAAGAAAAGAAGAAAAAGAAAGAAAAAACAGGACCTGTGCAGCTTTCCAAGGTATGCTTGTGTGAGTCTGAAGTCCTGTTGTATTTCTGATCTAAACACTTAATCTGTTCTGTCATTAAAATGTTTATGACACCACCAGTTTTGTCATCAGCAAATACAAACCTATCTCTATTGTTTTGGGCAGTTAGGAAGTATAAAAGATTGTTGTTTGTAATTTTATTTAAGATTTGTAACATTACAAAATAAAGCAAAGCTTATATCTTTCTAATGTGTGATCTCATTTTAGTTCTTTAAAAATAAAAAGAAGAATGAAAACTATAGCATGATAACTGGAAAGAAAATTAAGATGAGAATAAAGAAGACTAAGAAGGATAAAGAGGTAAGAGTTAAAATAGTGTATATATCCTTAAGGGAAAATACTGTATCTTTTAATGTTTTTCTAATAGTCTTTTGTAGAAGGGTAGATCTTACAGTTAGGAGTTGTAAATTGAGTGTAGCTTTTAGTGTGGCTATGATGCCATCTGAGAAATCTGAATTAATTCTTTTGGCAGGTTTTGCATTATGAGTGGGCTTGGAATACTCAGGCATGAGTAGATAAACCAAAGGATGTTTGTGCGGGTTCTTAAAATTTCAGTCTGTCAGGTTTAGTTGATTTGTGGCTTTCTCTGTTGATTGAATTTGCACTGGTTTTAATTGTCCTCATCTTCTCCCAGTCTCTTGTGATCAGTTGTGGTAATTGCTGCTTTACTGTATTTTTCTAATGCACGTGAGGCTAGCCATTATTTGGAGAGGCATTAAAAAAAGATAGTAGTATTAGGACCATGTGCTCATGCATTCTCTCAAAGCAGTCAAATGTTTTTGCTGAAGTACCCAGGGAAATATGAACAGCATTTAAATAAAGCATCAGCACTTAAATAATATGTTCACTCTCTTCAGCAGTTTCTACACCTTAGAGTGATCTGCAGAGGGCTTGTGGTACTAGTCAGTACGTGCTAAAAGTGTTACTCTACTGAGGTATCCAGTTTGGCAGATTCTGATTCAGCCATAGCATTTCCTTCTATAGCTACCAAAGCAGACCTGAAGCATTTCACATTAAATTTGATCAAAAATACATTGTCTTCTTTCTGTAGCATGGAAGCTTGTGTTAAATTATGCTGAATGCTTGCTAGCCTTATCCCAGTAACCTGCCTCTTATAGTATTTGGTGTCAATATTTGGTGTTGGTCCTTTTTTGTGTGGTGTCCGTGGTCATGAGCATGCTGAATTGAACAACATCCATTCTTCACAATATTTTAAGATTCAATAATTGTTTTATAAATTGTGATTTTAAAAACGCTGGAAACAAGTGTTTTGGCTGTTCCCGGCATCTCTTATGTAAAGAAAGAACCTAAATTGATGGTTCCGTTCTGTTCCCTTTCTGCTGCAAGCTGCTGCTTATGCACAGAAAAAAATGGTACTTCCCAAAGCGCAAGACTTGCAGTGTTTGCAGTGAAACTTGCCTCAGACACCAGAGAATTGCATCTGTTCTGCTTGTGAGTTCCCTCCTGAGCAAGCTATGAGCTACATGAGGACAACCCAACAAACCCTCTACGGGGAGCCACTTAGAAAATGTATTATGAAATAGTGACAGTGACAGCTTGTCTCCTATAGCCTCTCACCTGAGTACCCATTGCCTTGCCCTTCCTCCAGGCACTCACACCTAACTGGTAGCTAGTCGTCTCCAGCTGTCTGAATGTGGCAGCGTTTGTTGTGCAGCATGCTGAGGTGTGAAAGCCCCACAGAAAGCAGGGTTATGCAGCCTTGGTCCACTGAGTACAGGTCTGTTAAACCACTGCCTCTGCTTTTCTGCTCTACAGAGAGACCGGAACCGTGCAGAACTCCTTGAATTTCTGAACTCTGCCTTATAATGGGAAGAATGCTGGCTGAGGACTTCTAAATATGCCAAGCCAATGATCATCACGCCTAGTAAAACACTAAAAGGAAACTCAGGGAAAAGGACATTAAGTTTGACAAGACCAGACTCTCCTGTTGAGAAGACAATCGGGATGTCCTTTTTTCATGGCAAAATGAAGAGTAACTGATTACTTGTTAATGAAGATCCGTATCCTCCTTTTGAGATCCTAAGGTAATAGCCAGGCTGTGGTGTTTTAGAAGAGCCTAGAAGTGTGTTGTTGACAATGACACACTGAAGTCCAACAATGTAATTCTATCCTAACTGCATGCAGAACGCACTCTTCATTTCAAGTGTCTTAATGTTTCTAGTAGTTTCAGCAAAGCAAAGTATTTGTAAATGTCTATTTGAAAGATGAGGCGTTTCTATATGTATATTTTTTCCAGTAGTGGTTTTACTTGTCATAAAGAGCAAGTTGACCTTTGTAAATAGAACATGCTTTTACATAAATGATTTATTGACAGTTCATTATTTTCTTTCAGAGTTTGAGATATGATCTTTCTCTGGACAGAGAGATTGCTGTCTCTCATTGGAAAGTGTAACAGTGAAATACTCTAGAGCAATGATGGTAGCTGAATTATTTTTATTCTAGAATAGAAGCAGTGATGGTCTCTGGTTTTGTTTGTTTATCTGGATCAGCTGTTCAAAGGCAGCTCACAATAGATAGTGTACCTCCCACATCTGGAATCGCAATTCCTAGACCTAGAGAGCTGTAGGAATGGTGCAGAGGCAGGCAGTGATGGTGACCCTCCAGGTGTGTTGACAGTCCACTGTGAGATGAGGCAGGTCTGGATATGCAGCTGGACCCCAGCATAACTTGTGTGTGTGTTAGCTGTGGTAGTTTGCTTGACTTCTGGTTATCCATCAGGCCCTTGTATACGTAACTCTGATGTGGGCATTTTACCTGAATCCCTTGTGTAGCAAGTGCTCCTCAGGAACCACAGTTTGGGAATGCCTGAAAAAAGGGGTCAAGGGTAGTTGACTTTGACAAGAGTATCAGGTGTACAGTGGTGGTCAGAGTGTGGGGAGTTCATTAAAGATCAAACAAATGGAAAACTCTTTGCTTCTGTGTCTGCCATGATGTTTTAAGTAAATGTGAAGATTTGTACCATTACTCAAGGGATAATTTTAAAACTGTTTTGATGTGTGAAACCACCTGAAGGTGCTAGAATCCTGTCTCTTCCTTAGGTTTTTCTTTTTGTTGTTGTGAAACATTTTGCAATTGTTGCAGAGATGTAACTCTTTAGAGACTAAAGAGTGATCCAGAAGAGCAAGTCCTTACATTCTTGTGAGCATAGGACATGAAGAC
This sequence comes from Pterocles gutturalis, assembly GCF_000699245.1. Taxonomy (NCBI): domain Eukaryota; kingdom Metazoa; phylum Chordata; class Aves; order Pterocliformes; family Pteroclidae; genus Pterocles; species Pterocles gutturalis. The sequence continues at coordinate 6,086 of NW_010109603.1, forward strand.
AAAAAAGAGATGGAATTTCCTTGACTTTTAACCTGGTGATGGAAGCTTTTTTTTTTTTTTTTGAAGCACTGTTCTGAAATGTCAGTAGGGGAAAAACAAACAAACAAACAAAACCACCCTCCTTTTTTTCATTGGGATCGTGCTTTGATTTATGCTACTTTGGTATGTTCTAGCTAGCGATGCCAAAGCGTCTTGCCCGGATAAGCAGCTTGTATCTCTGGACTTTTCTTAACAAGGTTAATCCCAAACACACTCTTAGAAGACACTAACGTCCTTGCCATTCCCTAGGTTATATTTTATGCAAAGATAGTATCATTTCCAGAAAATGTAGGGAGGGAACGAAAAAGTAGACATTCGGAAGATAGAAAGCAAATAGGAATGGGAAAGACTGCATTGGTTGGAAGGTTCAGACTTAGCTGAAATAATTTTTTTGCCTTATTCAAGATCAGTCAAGAACATAAGAACTCCTTCCCTGTTCCATAGTAGTATGGAAAAGGCAAAGGGCCTTTAGTAATATGATGTGTCTGTTCCTCTTTTAGGGTTTTGATAGTTGCCAACTCTGACTGTACAAAAAAGTCAGACCACTTTTTATTTTTAAAAAAAAAAACCAACTTTTTTTCTGTTTCAGGACAGAGGAATTTTTCCTGTTCAGTTTTGACATGCTGGATATGCTTTGGTGATACTTTAAAGTACTTCTGTGCCAGCATATACTTCTAAGCTATTATTTCTCTTAGAAAGCCAAGCTACTTAAGTTCTTTGGCAGTGATTCAGTTTTATTCTCTCCTGCCCAGTCAGTTATAAATGCTGCGTGAAACTTCCCAGCAGCTGTTACTTTTTATAAACCTCCTTTTCTTTCCTACCCATCTCCATGTAGATTCTTGGATTTCTAAAGAGGTTTGAGTTCATGTTGCATCCTTTCCCCGTCTTTCCCCACAAGCACTGAGATCATGTGCATCTTCTTGGGACTGAGTATCTTTGAGGCTGCTGTTTGGAGCTGGCCAACAGACTCCAGTCTCCCTAGTGAGCAAAGGCCCCTACAGCCAGAGTAATTCTCCATGCCTTGCTGCCTCAAGAAGTAAGTTAATTTTGTTGACCTCTTCACTAGAGCATAGCTTCTTAATACTGCTTCAGATTACTGTTGTGACAGCTGAACCAAAGACTGAACCAGATGTGAAGGTTATTACAGTAAGGTAAGTGATGGAGAGGAATGTGATGAAATACAGGTTGAGAAATTTGCATGAGGGAAATCTGAAGCAGTGTGGGATGTCGACCTGATATGCAAATGGCTGATAAAGAGCCTTGCTACCAGGTCTCTAAAATGTGCATATCATGGGGGAAGATGAAGGCTGGAACAAGAGAACAATAAATAGAAAAGGTATGAGGTAGGGATGGAGAGAGACAGCTGCTGTCAGACTCATAGAGTGGGGCAGAGGTCAGGTGATAAGGAAGGGGCTGCAGAAGCTTATCTGGCTGGACAAGTTGAAATTCCAGCTAAAATGCTGAATAATAGAAGTCTTTCAGATGTGAAACCTACTTTTGTGTGTGTGTGAGACAGTCTTCTGTATCACACCCACCTTCTGTGTCCCTGCACTGTTCGCCATCTGGGAATCATGCAGAACTCACCTGAATGTTTTTAACAACAGGAATTCCAGAAACACAAGTCACTAGGGTGGAAATGAGGGGAAGGATATATTCTCTGAGCTGCTGCTGCAATGCTCATCCTCCTTGGCACCATTCTTTCGAGGTATTCTATGCCTTTTACAAGAAGTTGTGCCACAAGCAGCAGAATTGGTAAGACTTGGTCCCTCAGGATTTGTGCCTGTTGCTCTTTTTAAGCCCTTGCTGGCACACTGGTCCTACCTCCCGCTTGTGGGCTGTAGTTAGGCAGGCATAAATGTAAAATGGCTGTGTGGTTTTCATTGGTCCCGTGGTGGAGGGACCATCTGGACCTCCTGGGTCTAGTGACTAATTGTCGTGAAGCAGGAAAGGGACCAGGTATTTCTAAAGATCTCTCCACAACTGATACAGCTCTAGTAGTCCCAAAAGTTATTGGAAGGGGATGGAGCACAGTTATGTAAGTTTCTTTTCTTATACAAGGCAAATGGGCAAAAACCCAACCATGAAAGAGTGGTTGATGCAAGTAATTAAGTGATTCAGCCAGTTCTCACAGGCAATGTAATTCTTTGTTACTCTTGTTTCCTTCATGATTTGCCTAAACTTGACTTCTTTGCCTGTGCAAAAAATGTACAGGAGATCAAGATGAGAAAATACTTATAATTACCACTTTGTCTTGGAAGTACTTGCCTCCACTGAACCAAGATGTGTCATCCTGCAGTGCTGAGCAGGACCTGCAATTTTGATACCTGTTCAGTATTCAGTATGGTTAAACTTAAGCAAGTTGTGCTGTTTTGATGTATTTGGATGTTTGATGCTGCAGGAATGTATAAGCTTCCCAGTCATCCTCTACAGCGGATAAAACTGAGTGAGGTCTATATGCAGGTGAAAAGCAGAGGTCAAGAGAGGCTGAAGTAACTTGCCCTGGGGTTGCCTGCTGAGGTGCGGGTGGGGGCCGTGACCACTGGATGGAGCTCTGATATGCTTTGTTGCACGTGTTAAACGTACTCCTTGTCTTTGCTGTGCCTATTTAGAAACAACTTTCCTAAGTTCTTGTTCAACTCCCAAGGTTGAGAGCTTCACTTTCATTTGGGCACTTCTTGAAATGGCTGGATTTAAAGTGGTGATGGGTTCTCCTGAAAGACGTGATGTCCTGGGCACACCTCAAAATCCTCCGGTCTGCTATTTGGTTGTATTTGAAGCTGTAGGGTGATAAGCTTTAGAGGAGCTGCTTCTTAAAATTGTTGGCAAATACCCAACCTTCTGTTTCCATCTCTGGACAAAATTAATCATCAAAATTGCTGTCCAGTGCAGAGATTGTGATTTATTTGGCTGTTGACAGCAGGTATTTTTCTCCTGCCTGTTCAGTTTTGGTCTTAAATTGTGAAACATTGTATGAAACATCTACTGTTTTCTGAGGGGAGAGCAAGACATGGTGCTGAGGGTTCTTAGGAAGGAAGTTTTGAGCTTTTTCAAGCAGTGTGAAGAACATCATGAATACCTAGGCTGGTAAGTGTACATCCGTCACAGAGGCACAATGTTTAAAATGGTAACTGTTCTCATACCAGCATGCTGGCCACTGCTGCTGTCTTCCGATAAGGTGCTAAACACTACAGCTAACTTAAGTTGTGTTTATTTTGGTCTCCATTTGTGAGCTGTTCTCTGAGTCACAGTGGTGTGAAAGAAAGGGTAGCACGAGAGCGAGGAATCTGTATCTGTCAGGAGAGGAGGCCTGGTTTGAAAGTTGCTGCCTGTTTCCTGGTTAATCAGTGCTGGGAAATCCGCCGGCAGGTGGCATTACTGTTCAGCTGGGCTGTCACAGAACTTCATTTACTTTTTTTTTTCCACCTTTGGACATTGGCTTTGCACTTTTTTATTCTGAAACCTTGTAATTAGCCTGCAAAGATCCAATTATGTGGTGTTTATGGGGAACATTTTTTACTGCTGTCCTATGAATTTAATCCTGTCTTTTTTCATTTCTTGCTCTTGGTTGTGCTGTGGACAGTCTCTCCTGCTGGTGCTTGTGTGCTAAAGGCAGAAAGAAGTTTTTAGCTTCAAAGTAGTTGAATGCAACAGGAGCAAGTTGCTGAGAGCCAGTAGGGACCTGGAAGGACCAGGTGTTCTTGCACTGTCCGTCTACCTGGGCCTGCTGAGTTCTTCAGAAACTACACCCTGCTCTTCTCCATCTTGTAAATAGCTTCAGACCTCCAGTGCCAGAATATAGTGAAATATTCTTCAGGTATTTTTTTCTCTGTCACTGCTTCATACCACATCTGGTTCTTTAAATAGTCCTCAGACTAAATCAGGTGTAATCTGTTTTTTTTTCAGTAACCTGCCACTGCAGAGAATAAGGGTGGGAAAGGTACTGCACATGGACTGTGACCTGATAGAGGCCTCTGAGAATATGTCATTATGATCACTAAACAGATGTAACAGTAATTACATTCTGAGAGTACATACTCTGATGTTGAAAACACACATGCCCTTTCCCACACTTCTGCAGTATCTACTAGTGGGTCAGGTTAGGTTTATTTGGTAGAGGCAAAATGTAATTGTGGCTAAAATACAGAGGTGAAATGCTATAATCTGGTTGTCTAGCCAAGACCCTAGGTATTTATAATTTTATGAAGTGTACAGTATACACAGATGACCATAAATCACCACATAATTCACTCTGCTTCTTGTAGCCCTTTTCTCACCTTTCTGTCATTTTTATTAAGGTCTCATATTGCAAAGATTTTCCCTTAGAGTGAGAATATCTTTGTGCAGCAACTGCACAGAAAATAAATGACGGTCAGTGGGAGACCTAAGTCTGAGACCCAACTCTCAGGGCCAGCACAGTATATTTCTGATGTAAGCCAGCTTGAAACGTGGCTTGTCTGATCATACAAAAGGAACAAGAGGTCCCTTGTGCTGACAGCCCACAGCATGGACAGCAGGACCAGGGAAAGGCAGGCACTGAGATTATGATGTCTCTGCCTGGCACAAGTGGGTGGAACTGAGGGAGGCTTAATTAGCCCCTCATGAGAAGCACTGGACTGCGTGACTCAGAAAGGCTTTCAGTCATGCAGTCCAGTGCTTCTCAAACTGCTTTTTGGGAAAAACTACAGCGCAACGTCCTTTATCAGGGTCGTGTAGCAGAACACAGGAATATCAGCGCGACCATCCAGTCAAGGCCTAGCAATCTATAGTTTTCCTCCTGGGAAAGGCCTATAGCAATGTTTTGGGGAAGTAGTGTAAGCAACAACACGGAGATCTGTTTGTCCACAGCTTCTGGCAAGGAGTGGCTTAAGCCCTGTGCTGTAGGCTGCATCCTGACCATGGTGGTTTACTAACCCTCTGAACACATGTAGTCCCCTTTTGGAACCACTCATCTGTCTGATCTCCAGAATGTGCTGAGCAATGCAATCCATACTTCAGTAATACTTACTTCCTTTTGTGTAACATATGCATGCTTTGCATGTACGATGCTTAGCACAGGGAGCCCTGAGCCATCTGGGGCCATCTGCTAATAATAATAAGGTTCAAGTACCCAGGATCGGGTACAGAATCAACAGGAGTGACTCAAAAGTATCTGGAGACAAAATATCCATTTTATCACTCATAACTTCTCATTTCATGGTAATACTTGTTACTGTGAGACGTGCTTAGAAGCATGTTGATGAAGACCTCAATTCAAGGCTGTATCTGTAAACCACTTAGCTTCAGAGAATTTCAGACCTTTGCAGTTGTTTAATCCTGGTTATTTGTCACCTTAAATCTTGGGATCTGTTTGTAGACGTAGTGAGATAGAAGGCAGACAACTGCATTTGTAGCCTGTAGAGAGAGGATGGGTTTTTTTGTTTAGATCAGATTCCTTTACCATTCTTGCTTTCTTCCTTTGATATATACACAGTGCACAGTAGGGCAGTGGAGCAGCTATTGTGTTTGGCTAGATGTGGACAGATTATATTTTAGGAGATCTTTAATTAAAGACAACAAGTACTAAAAATTGTTTTGTATTTCACAGCTTTGTTTTAATTCTCTGAGGTTCTGTGATGAAATGTGTAAACAGTGCAATCTCAGCAGACAGGTATTTCCTGCGAAGCTTACTCCAGTTCCCCACAGCATGATAGCTGTCTGAAGTATATGCTGATATGGGTGAGGAACGTCACCTCCTGCACACCTTTGCTGGCTACCACAGCCTGTGGGCCAAGCTCAACTGCAGAAACCATAGAAGCAGGGCTGCACAGTCTCTCTCAGGTGAGCAGTGACTCTGAGGAGTGCTAGCCCCTTGAAGCTGAGCAGTGCAGCTGAGCCGCTATAGAGGTGTTAGAACGTATAGGAAGTCTAGGACTGCTTTTTCCTGGGTGTAAAAATGTCCCTTGGACATTTAACAGTATCAGTAATGGAGCAACAGCAATCCTCTGAGCTGATACCAAAATCCTTGCTCAGTTTTGAGAGAATGATTGAGGATTTAGAATGATTCTTGTTCAGTTCACTTGTTTGTTAATGATGTTGTGCTGCTATTTCACTTCTTAAAGAATTAAGACACTGGACTAGCAATCAGGAAGGGCTAAGAACAGATCGGAGGGTCTCATTAGGACTCTTTAGAAATGTTTTGGTTTGGTGTTTTGTTTTCTTTTTTCTCCGCTAGCAAGTAGTGCAGCCCAGGAGGAGGAGAGCTGTGAAGTCAGACAGTTGTCAGTGAGGACCAGATGTTCACACCATACAAGTTTCGTGAGGGTTTACTTCAGGACAGTGTTAGTCCAGCTTTATGATCTGTGAGCCAGCTACAAGGGATCATTTGGGTTAGCTTAATCAAAAGTTTGCCCACTGTGCCTCCCCACTACCATCGACCAAAGCACAGTAGGTGGACACAATCAGGAGTTGTGTGCTCCTGCTTTGAACTAAGATGCTAATGTAGCCACACAAAATGTGGAATTAGGACAAGGCAAACATGAGCAGGTAGCTGTTGCTGCATGCTGTGACCAAAGGCTCATTTATGGTTCAGTCTATAGCATTCCTAAGAAAAATAAGCACCACAAGCACAGTGCAGCAATCGTGCATCCTGACCACCTCCACAGCTCTGCTTCAGTATCTGCTGGTGCACACACAATGCAGAGGGTCACAGTTGGTCTCCAAGCAGCTGGCTACAGGCAAACATGGTGCTACTTCTCTACCTTTAAGAATGCTAGGTAGCATATAGTAAGAATAGAAAATTCATAGCTTGATACCTGAATATCCCTTTATCATCAGATACTATTGTGAGCCCAGTGTAACTTGCAGAAGAAGTGCAGGGAGAATGAAACTGTTTAAAAGTTTAGATTACAGTTTACTGTGGAAATAGAAGTGATAGATCAGTTGAGACAAAACATCTGTTGCAGGCACTGCCACAGCCTGGCGTCCAGAATATACATGGCTTTGACCAAAAGTCAGAATTGTCTCCCTTTGCTGACTGTTAAGTGACAATGGTATCTGCTAGCTGGAGGTTATTAATGAAAGACACAGTATGATCACAGGCTGCTGTGATAGTATGAACACCCTTCAGGTGCTTTCCTTGCCCTTGCTTATT
>NW_010109603.1:13284-32331 GCF_000699245.1 Pterocles gutturalis
TAGTTACTCCTGGTTCTCCTTAAGAAAGAGTGAGCACATTACAGAGACTGTACTGTAACAAAGAGCTTTATGTCAGTATGTCAGAATGTCCCATCTCTCCCAGCATTCCATCAAATATTGCATCAATACAGTCAATACTGATGGTGTCAAATAGAACGTGAGTGCACATAAAATTACTACAGATGTAGCATAAAATTCATTAACTCCTCTCAGACTTCAGTACCATACAGTGGCTTGCAAATATGTAAAAAAATATGGTTAACTTTTTTCCAAACAATAATTTTTCTGCAAATTGTGGTGATCTCTTGCTAGAGATCCTGAATCTTCTAGACAGCTAAGGCTATGCAAAATATGTCAAGCCTTTGTTTTTACTTCATATAGAATCGTAGAATCATTGAGGTCCTTTCCAACACTAACCATTCCAAGATCATCCAGTTCCAACCCCCCTGCCATGGGCAGGGACACCTCCCACTAGACCAGGTTGTTCAAAGCCTCATCCAGCCTGGTCTTGAACACCTCCAGGGATGGGGCATCCACAGCTTCTCTGGGCAACCTGTTCCAGTGTCTCACCACCCTTACAGTGAAAAATTTCTTCCTAATATCTAATCTAAATCTGCCCTCTTTCAGCTTATAACTGTTACCCCTCATCCTATCGCTACACTCCCTGATCAAGAGTCCCTCCCCATCTCCCCTGTAGCCCCCTTTAAGTACTGGCAGCCTGCTATAAGATCTCTCCAGAGCCTTCTCTTCTCCAGGCTGAACAACCCCAATTCTCTCAGCCTGTCCTCATAGGGGAGGTGCTCCAGCCCTCTGACCATTTTTGTGGCTCAAGAGGGGACAACTGTGCCCCCTAGTTGGCAGGATTCAAACCTGTGCAGGGAAACCCCAATGGATTTCTAGTCCATTGCCTTCACCACTCAGTCACAACTACCTATAACACAAGTGCGTTACTTCACAAGGACATACAGCTGAAAAACACCAAGCTTATTGTCGGAAGGCTTTAAACTTTTCCTCATTGACCCAGAGTTGAAATGGCCTGTCCCAAACTGGATGCTGTATTTGGAAACCCTGAGTTTTTCATTAAAACTGAGCTTCTGCTTTCTGTTCCTAGGAGGGTTGCTGGCAGCAGTGTTTACCAAGGGACTAGAAACCAGAGCCTGGTGCTAGTAAGAAAGCCTTGTCTTCAATCTTAGATAGCCCAGAGGGGAGAGAGGAAGAGCCAGAATCCCACAGTCTTGGAGAGCTCTAAAGGGTTTGATCTTGATCTTTTTTATGCTGCTTCCCCCATCTCTGGAAGAAGCTGTACATTTCTACCACAGGATAGATTTCACGTACTGGAATTCTTCCCAGAGTTGGCACAGCTTCAGAGGGTTTTATCTTGGCTGTAGTTCCCACATGCTGCTGCAACGATCCCCAGGGAAAAGAGTCGGAAACGGACGAAACAACAACAAAGCTACTGGGTCCTCTAGGAGGCTATACCCCACTGGGATGATTCCCCAGAAGGCAGTCATACAGGGAAATCCCTCTCTTCCTTCCCCATCTCCCATTGGTCACCACAAAGTATCCTAGCCCTTGGCTTCTCTACAGGACCCCTGACTTTCACAGCATGCCATTCTCTTTCCTTTGCTGGTGAGAGCTCTCCTTACAGAGTTAGGGCCCTAGTAGCTTTTCCTCAGCAGCATCTTCCTGTTTCTTCAAGGTGTCAGCAGAACCATGCTGGCCTACAAGCTACTTAGTTTGCGCTGAAGATTCTTTTGTAATAGTATCAACTCACTGGACAACAGCCTGTGATACTGGAAAGGTCTCTTCTGAGCACTCATGAGAGAAGACTGAGGGAACAAACCTTCATCTACTAGAGCCCTTCAGTCACTCACAGCAGCAGCTTGTTAAAATGATCTCAACTACTGCAGCTGTACAAAGAGCCCTGTAGAGTAATGCCGATTCCATTCACCCTTCTCTGTATGTTGATACTATGCTTTAGTACTCTTTGAGGCATGGCCATAAACATTAATTTCAGCCCACTAACTTATTACTGGGATGTGGAGTGCAGCACTTACCTCAGCAACACAGAACACTGAGGACCAAGAACAGCATTTGCCACAGCACTGGTGTATCCGCCTGTATATATACACAGCAGGTTGTTACCTTTCTTTGTTACATATCTACTCTGCAGGTGCAAGGTTCAGGGGGTTCTGCCTGCACAAAAGAGAAAATACCCAAGAAACCTGAGCATGCATGAACTGGTTGCTGTGTAATAATATTGGTCTTTCATCTCAAAAAGCTTGGGTCTGTTTCTACTCAGTTTGGATTGTGAATTGTCAGCAAAAAGCTGATCAAGAGGAGCGCTGAGGTTACCTCTGAAGTTTCTTATAGCACTGAGGAAGGTTGTTAGTTGGAAAAGGAAGTTCAGTTCCAAATCAGATACTTGCTTAACTCACAGGCCTGATCCTGCAAGCCTTACTCATGTAACTGGCTGACTCACTTTCAGCAAGATTGGTCCAGCCACCAGCTCTCACTAGCTTGGGCCAAAAGCTTTTACAGATAACTACATCTAGGCTGGGGGGGAAGGGGAGAAGACAGACATCACAAAACTAATTCATTTTTCCACAAGAAAGCAGTAATAAAAATGAGCTAGTAAGTGAGCCTTGCCCTTCAGGTTACTGAATAGCTACTAAATTAAAGGAAAGGCTAGCACATTTGGTAATAAATTGTGTCACACACTGCGGGCATCAGCAGCAGTTACTATGGACACAGCTTCCAAGAGACAGGCAGGAAGAGACATGTGGAACAAAGAAGAAACAGAGCTAAAAAAGGGTTAACTGGGATTTTGAAAGATCACTGTCTAAAAACCTTATTCAGTATAGAGTCAGTAATCCTTGGCATTCCGAAATTCTGGCATGCTCCAAACCCTCCTGGTGGGCTGGGTGCCCCGTTCCACATCCTCAGAGATGGTCTTGATGTCACTGATGAACGGGGAAATCCTGGACCGAGATTTAAATGTTGTTAAGGAAAGGCTGGTTTTGTTCTTTGTGTTCCATTGCCTGGCAAGCTTCTTGGCCTCTTCCTCCTCTTTGATCTTCTCAGCAGCTTCCTGCAGGACAGAGCGGAAGAGCCGGGATACTTCTTGCACTTCTGGTTCATATTCAGCAATGAGTTGGCGGAATCTGAAAGCACAGTCAAGGCACAGCTTTGATTAAAAACATAAAATTTTACAGATTGCTGCCAAGTCACTGTGCTAGGCTTGGAACTTGCACTCTCCTGCGAAATGGGACTCCCTGGACTGAAGGGAACAACAACAGGGAGGGGCCATGAAGATATGCTCAAGGTCTCTAAAATCACAAGCAAGCCAGAGAATGTAAGGAAGCAGTGAATAACCATTTCTCGTAAGCACAAGAAATAATAGGGAACATGAAACAAAGCCAGAAGGTGGCATGTTTGAAACAGACGGAAGTGCTCTTTTCACACAATGCCTATTAAAACAGAACTACAGTGCTATCAATAGCTTAAGAAACAAAGTCATTAGACAAGTTTGTGGAAAATGTCCCCATCACTGCTGATTGTGATTGTCCAAATGCAAATCCTTGCTCAAGTAGTCCCTGAACTGCTGCTTACCAGAAGCTGAGGATAAACCAGGGGAAGTCCCACTAGGCTTCCCTTGTTTCCAAGTCTCGTTCCCCATAGCATTACCCAATGGCCACTAGACAAACAAAAATCCTGTGAAACTGCTATTTGTTATATGTTTGGTAGTCTCTCAGTATTCAAATTTCAGTGAGGTGGTTTTTCATCTTTCTATGGATTTGTGTAAGATAGTGGACTGGCTTAGATGGTAACACCTTGATTGGCTGCACGATGCTGTATCTCATTAGCCAGCCATGAATTATCCAGTGCCTTCTCAGCAAAGAGCTCAAAATGTTGTTTTTTTTTTTATATTTATTAAGCTAGCTTAATACCAGGGAAGTGAAGAATTACCTGTTTAGTCACTGAGTGGGTCACTGGCTGGGCCAAGAAGAGAACCTACCATTTCGGACACTTTGTTGGCCGATTTGGTTCCCTGGGATCCACTCCCAAGGCTCACACTCTGGTCACATAGATATTCTAGTTGTTCTGTAGTAGTATGCATTTATGACAGATGGTACAATGGCTACTCTTCCAATAAATATTCAGTTCTTAACATAAAAATATATCTGCAAGCAGACACAGAGCTAAACTACTACTTCACTAAAATCCACGTATTTGTACTTAATGGAAGCTAAAGTGTGTAAGGTCTGTAAGCATTTTGATGTTTTTTTTCTAATGGAACTGAACAAGGATGGAAAACAGTAGGCTTGCATTTAAATAAGCCTAATACAGCAGAAGCTGATGGAATAAGATCTTACCTCTTGGATTTTTTTATAAGCCCTAGGAATGTAACAAGCAGTTTAGTGCATTATGGAATTGCACTGCTTAATGGTGTACCAAAGGGTACCTCAGATAATAAGGACAGAAAGAAAAGCAGAGATAAACAAACAAAAAAGACTCTTTGTACATTTATGCCTTTTGACTCTTACTGTGGAGGCCTGGTATTGGAGATACATCTTAACATCATGCTGTATCCCAGGTATTTCAGCGTGCTTCTCTCACAGCAAGTACTGGCAGCTGCCTGTACAGCTGTGGAGACACCAGTATTGCATGCTGAGGGAACTCAGTATCACCAGTAGCACCAGTCCCTTTCGGAGTCAGGCTCAAGGAGTTTGACACAAAACCTACCAAAGTCACCAAGATGTTCTTTAACCATTTCAGTTGCTTTGGATGAATTCCTAATCTCCCTCCTGCACCCATCCACCCCCCGCCCCAAGAAAAAACCTCTCAAAGTTGAACATTTGGGTGCAAAAAGCCTCTGAGGCACTGTAGTTCATGCTGGTACATACGTACTTACACAGCGATGCTAAACTGAATTGTGCAGAGCCTGTCAGAGTAAGAGACTAGGTCTTACTGGGGGTTAGCATGTAGCAGCGGTAACAAGAGATTTGCTGTATATTGCAAACATCTTTTCTGCCTTCTGAGGAGGCACTTCAGTTGCATTGACAAAGAGCTAAAAATACAGTTTTCATAACAAATACACTTTTTACTTTATCGTAGTCAGAAGCATAGACAGATGAGTCCATCGAAACCAAAGTCTTTGCAACATTATTATTATTATTGCACCTTGCAAGGACTTTTATTGCAGAGGTGAATTGAATGAGTCATTCCATTATTTTGTCTCCATGTGTATTTTAAAGCCAGATGCTGTCATATTATATATATCTATCAGTACATCCTCTTCTTTTGTATTGGCAATTGTGCACCCAAAAGGCCTCTTCACTGCCTCCACTCTTAGAGGCCGTGTGTCATACTGATGGGTTGTGGCTCCAGAACTGGTAGCAGCATGTGTCGGGCTACTACTGGACCAGTGACTGGCTCTGGGACCAAGAGGGAAAATGGGTGGTATGACAGCAAATTTACTCCCTGAGCACAGAGCTCTAATGCTAATGCCGTGTTGCTAATAACACTCCCAACCAATCTAGCTGAAATAGTTTTCTAAAATCAGTGTAACTTTCCTCCTTCATAGCTATCTGCCTGTTTGCACTCTCTTTAGTTAGGGCAATAAGAATTGTTTTGTGAACTCTGCTTTTGCTGTTAAGATTTACCTCTGAGTTTTCAGGACCAACACAAAAACCACTTCATATGGATTTGAGCAGGTGTAAGAAACAAAGAGAAAGCAATCCAACAGACTGTCTGCCAGTCACCAAAAGAAAAGCAACTCTCATTCAGATGGAGAAGGGAAAGGGGGCCCTTTCCCCTCCCCCAGTAGGATGAATTAAATTCACCACTTTATTCATGCCCACCTAATTTCAGTACCAGCATGTTTGTGTAAGGGACAGCCCATGCATGAAGTCTAAAAGTTATGAATGCCACAAATACTTCTCAGCAGAAAGGATGGACAGGTTATCAGGACTGAGGTCTAGCTAAAACAGTCAACGTGTCAGAAAATAGATGATGTTTGCTGTAGCCATCTTACACATAATTGAAGCCGTCTTCCCCGGTTATCAATGAAAGCCAGTTAATGTGCTGGGTGATCCAGCAGTCTGCTCTCTGCACAAGACAACCAACATACGAAAACAGCAAAACCACTGCAATCAAGGAATATGGGCTTGTATCCTGGGAAACAAACTCCACACAAAGCTGCTCAGTGGAATTAAGCACACAAAATTGCACAAGGCTCACGTATCTTCTAGCACAGGTTAACTTACATTTTTTGCATGGAATGGTTTCAAACTAGGCAACTGCACAACCATATCTAGGAGTCCCTCAACAAGGTTTCCTTACTAAACAGAAAAGTATACCTATCTATCTTATTTGTGAAACAAGTTACGATACTACTGGTAGCTAACCTGCACCATGTTGTGCAAGACACGCATTCTTAGATGTTCTTGATTAACAAAACGCACCTTGAACCAGCACAGAAGCCTGGGGAGCATGTATATGCACACATAGGGATGAGCACATTCCTCAGTCCAGGCTGTGTTTTAATCACTGTTCAAATAAATCTGTTCTTTAAATTGTGACACTTCTGTTTCCTCATATGGCCATTAAATTTTACAAATCTGGCTGCGCTTGGGTCATACTGGCACTGCTTTTTTTTAAAGCACTGTCACCTGCCTATGTTATTCTGTAGGTCCCCAGTTCAGTAGGTTTCCTAAGTACAGCCTGAACTTTAAAGACCTGTTAAATCCCACGAAAGTCTGTGGACTTAAACAATATGGTTATAGTTCAGTGTATTCCTGAGTGCCTGTCTGAACTGGGAGCTCTAAGTAGATTTAGTCATTCGAAGAAAATGTGGGGTGCTCAGTCCTAATGATTAGTTGCTGACTCCTGAATCTGTATTTTGAGCAAGAATTCTGGTTAAAGTATAAAGCTGTGAACAGCTTTGCTAGAGAAGGCTACTTGACTCCCAAAGGACTATGGGATTCACACTAACTGCAACAGCCATGTCACATCACCTCAGACTTAAGCTCATAATTGTAAAAAATCCATTTATGGTTTTAGGCATTTGTCTTACATACTAGGAACTCCACTTCTATTATACTCAGTCCTTAGAAAATTACAATTCTGAGCCTGTGGTATTAATAACATCTCAGATCACAAAAATGTGGGTTTACATTTCCATATCAGGGCTTTTCCTTTGTTTCTCTCTGGACAAAGGAGGACAGAAAACAACTGTTACACTTTTGCAGAAACTGAAAGAAATTAAACAGACCATGACTATCTCTGATTAGAGCCAACGCTCTGAATAAAGATGGCAAAAATCTAGTGTTCTGTATTAGCAAATTACTAGTTACTCATTCAGTTTAACCATGGCAGTTAGGTGTGAAGGGCTTCACCAAACTCACTATCAGTTCCCTCACATGGCTTCAGGATTTAATTTTAAATATAGTCAATGATCTCCAACCCAGTAATCTAAAGCTAAGTTACACCTAAACACAATAGCTTTATTTGTGTAAGGTGAATCAGAGTCTCTGGATATTGATGGAAGAAGTGACGGTATTTGCAGTGGACTCAAATCCTTCCAGAATTTCAAGAGACTCAAAGAAAAGTTCCTATTGACCCAAAATACAGCTTTTCCAAAATAGGCAAACTAGATCTGCAAAAAAACTCCACTTCCATTTAAGAAGTGCTCATTTCCAGCCTCCTCCACATCTAAAGAAACAAATGTATAGAAACTTCACCTCTCAGCAGATGTGACTGTAGCCACAGAAGAGGACAATTTGGATAATCATTTAGACCTTTGGAGAATAAAGTGACATCTCTGACAACTCATGCAAAAATATTTTGTTCTGGCTTAGAATCTCACAAAGAAGGAGACCTTCCATGACACAAACAAAACAAACTGCAGTCCTGCAAGATGCATGCTACATCTGTTATTTAAGTATTACATGCTTGTCAAGTACATCAAAAAGGACTTCAGCTCTTCAGATGTCTAAGATGGAAGGAGAAGGATCAAGCTTAATATTTCAGACAGAAGTCAGGGCTTCAGTAAGGTACATGCTCTGCATTTGAGTTTCCAAATGGAAGCTCATAGAAGTAGGTTTTTTTGGTGGAAGTTTTTTCTAAAAGTTACTACATACTAGAAAGTCACAGGGTATTCAAAAGGAAACATCAGCAGTGCAATGATTTTATAATTGAAGTACTTCACTGGAAATGTGAAGATTTCAGTTGAATTCCTATTATACTAATCTTGTGCAATTTTGGGGAAGTTATTAAAATTTCCATGTTATCTCACTTTCTGAGAGGAGAATTTATCCAATTTTGTCTGTCTTTTAGTTGGATTGCATGCTTATGCTTTCTCCTGTACATTTGCAGCTCCTAGCATGGCAAGCCCCATTCTTTTTCATTCCATATTGGTAATGAGTATTTCTGAACCACAGGGCCCTCGGTTAGAAGGTGAAAAAGAAGAGGGGTCAGCTGTTCACATTTCCAACACAAGAAGAATGGATTATCAAACAAAACTAGTACATGTTATAGACAAGCAAAATACAGTTTTCTACAGCAGAGTTGTAGTTCAGATATGGAACTCTGCCATGGGGTGCCACAAATGCTAAAAGTTTACATGAGTTCAAAAAAGAAAAGCAAAACCCCACAACCTAAACAAACTACTGAAAGAAAAAGCCACATAGTTATGGACAGAAGGACCACTTCTGGCTCCAAAAGTCTCCGTTACAAGGCACTGTAAGTTGGAGGCTATATACAAGATACTGTAATTGTCCGTACTGTTGTATTTGCTTGCCTTTTTCTTTTTTTCCTTACACTGATGCTATGGGCCACTCTCTCACATACAGATTACGCAGCAGATCAGACAGACCTTTGACCCAATCCAGTTCTGCCATTTTTGTGGCTATAACATTCCCTTCTCAATCATGCAATGGAACCAACAAAGGTTGTGCAAGCCTCATTTTCTTAATGTGGCTCTGCTAACCACGCAAACTGCATAGTATGGAACAAATGAAAACATGCCACTTCTTGAATCATACTGTAATACAATTTATGACAACCTATAACAGCAATTTATAAGAGGATTTTTATGAGGATGGTTTTATCCTCTTTCAGTTATGCCCACATAAAGCCCACCAATGTTGCTGAGTATGTTTATGTACTGTCAACAGTATGCTGAATCCTGAACAACAGTGAACAGCCACAACAAGCTGCACTGAAATCCTGCATCTTGCATGATCTCAGTTTAAAAAAAACAAAAACAAAACAAAACAAAACCACAACAACAAAACAAACGAACAAAAAACAGAGCAACAGAAAGTTGCATATGGCTCAGCTTAATACTCTTTCCTGAAGGAGATGATAAACCTTGAGGCCTCCCAACTCCAGCGACTGACGGCTGCTCTCATGGAAATAACCTGTTTGCCAGACAGGCCTTGCTCAGTGGCCCTGGGGATAGTGAAAATAACTCTTAACCCCAAGGGATTTTTAGTGGCTTGTTTACAGCATAGCTTGGAGTTATACAAATATAAGGCGGGTGCTGTTCCCAGCAAACTTTCACTGGCGAGAACTCGGACACTGAATCTCTGATTCTGACACCAGGGCAACCTTTGCAAAAGCCAAAGCCCTGTGCCAGCTTGTTTCCAAGGTTCAGCCCCAGGCAAGATGGGAGCTAGAGAGGTAGCTTTGGCACCTTTCTGGCTGCCCACACTGTGAGACAGAGGACCAGCTATTTCCAGCCCTCTTTTGGTTGTAGTTGAAAAGCTGTAGATTCATTTGTTCAAGGGAAAACAGGTGCCGGCATATGCAGTGAGGGACTGCAGGGTAGTGAGCACCCCATGGTATATGGCTTGCCAGAACTGTCTTCTTTCTAATCCCAACTGATGAACATGTTGGAACAGGGGAAGTGGGTTATAAAGGCCTATTTCACAACTTTGCTTTGGCTAAGGTGGATTTAGGAGTCACTACTCCTCACCTGCACTGTGCTAAATGAGATGGTTTAACTTAGAAGAGCATCCCCCCGCCCCCAAAGGAAGAGTCACCTCCCTCCCTTCCAGTTTGGATGCTACAGCAGGCTGAGATTTATTTCTGAAGGCATTCTCACAGGTTACTCAGCTGGCAAGCAGCAATCCTATGTCTAGCGCTTGGAAGGCTCAACAGCAAGTGCAAGAGCCTGTGTCTGCATCTACACTGCAGAAGGCAGAAGCACCACCTAGCTGTTCAAGCCAACTGCATGCCCTACCTGCATCCCACTCCATATCAAGGGTGTGGAGGGAGGGCAGGGAGGGACAAGCACACGATCTCTCCTTTCTTTGGGAATACCCAGCTCACAGGCTGAAAAACACGATAGCACCTTTTGGGTAGTCTGGACACTGGGGACAAGTGCCTCGACAGACCTGCTGCACAACTTAAATCAAGGAAGGCATGCTCCAATGGGAGTGTGTAACACCAAAGCAGGTTGTTCAGAGGCTGTGGAATCTCAGAGACAGATACTCAGCAATGGACAGGACAAGGCCCTGAGCGACCTGACCTAACTTTGAAGTTGGCCCTACTCTGAGTAGGAGATTGAAGCACATACCTCCAGAGATCTCTTTAAAGCCCAGTTATTCTGTGATTATAAAGAGAAGCAAAAGCCATCACAATACTGAAACACTGTTTATCAGGCAAGATAAAACTTGTGTGGGTGCTCAGGAACATTAAGTACTCAACCCAGTCACAGAGGGAAATGGCATTTAGCAGCTTTTAGAGGAAATGACACCATGTTATACTGACTTAAAACATTAGATTTCTCTTCTCCAACAAAGACACTGTCGCAACATGACTTATAATACAGGATGCCAAGTTTTTGTTGTGTTAGTCCTAACAACTCTCATTCCCTCCTCACATGTCATAAAGAGGAGAGGAGGAAAGGAAAGGTCTGTATCATCAAATCTTTTACTGTACCTGAGTATGACAGGCCCACAGTAGGAAGGATGTATTTTGGTGCACATATCCTCTAGCTGCAGCCGTTCTCCTGGGCTGATATCATAGCTCTGCTTTGGATAGCTGACCAGCCAGCCGTAGTCCACCCCAGTCTTGATCTTGCGATACTCATTCTCTCGCTCTCGCTGCTGCTTCTCTGCCTGCTTGGTCTGCCAGCTCAGTTCCATCATTAGCGTCTCAACCACCATTTCTGTGGGGTTCCTCTGGGAAATGCGATTTGGGGGCTCATTCCACCTGAACCAGGATGCCAGTGACATAGTGCTCTGTGTGTCTTCATTAGGAGTGGGTTGAGGGTAGGGAAGAAGAGAAAAAGAACAGTGCCATCATCAACACACCTCAGCTGAGAATATTCTCCCCCGCACACCCCTTGAGTCTGTTCAACTAAAAGTGTTACTGAATTAGCCACTTAGAACTAATTGGTGCTGAGCACCTTGAGAAATCTCACCCATAGCAGCCAACTTGTGCAGAGGGCAAAACAAAGTGTGAAGAGGCACCGTTTCCCTTGAACTTCCAGTCACCATGTATTTTAAATGACAGTCACAGTTCTTTATGTCTGAAATCAAGTTATAAGTATACCTTGCTGCCTCTGGCTTAGGCTAGGGAAGCATTCTGTCCACACAGAAGAGCTGGGGCTGGGGTTTGCCAGTCTGAACCCTCATGGGTGGGCATGACTTTGCAGCACCCTACTTGCAAAAGCTCAGTACATGGAGTCAAGTTATTCCAGGGAGCCGTGATCTAGCCAACAGGGGATCCTCAGGGGGAAGGGCAGGATACATGACCGGGGTAGGTTTGTTGCTGCTGTAACCTAAGTGGTAGAGCTCCCTCTGTTTAGCTAATACTGGCAGGAGCAACAGTTGCATTAACTACAAGGCCAGGCAGAGCTTTAACCATTATTTAACAAAAGCATGCAGGAGACGCTACACCATCTTCTACAAGCTGAAGTCCAACTATCAGCTATGCTGGAAGAGCACACCTTAGGCACTACCACCAGCGCCAAGGGAACTGAGGATGGGCTGAGGGGAGTGACAGCATACCAAGATTTAAACTGTTATTACTTACAAGCGATAGGTTTCTGCTGCTAGGGAGTTACCCAACATTTAGAAGACAGAACAAACTGCACCAATCAGCTCAGCAAAAGATGGAATTACCTCTCCACCTGTCCAATCCCTTTATGTGGTCACTTCAAGAGGACAATGCATGGAACAAAGTTGTTAACTATTGTATTTGTATTTAAACACAATGGAATCCAAAGCAGGCACTAGGGACCTGAGCAGGAGCAAAACAGCATCTGTTTCTTCACGCAGCACACTTACGTGCCTTGTTGCTCCCTTCCATTATTCCCCAGAGAAAAGGGCTGGCACAAATAATGGTTGCAGCTGGGATTACCAAAAGGCTGCTCCTGGCAGCAGCCCAATAGGGACATGACGTCAAAAGTTAACACGAGGGCAATGGATTAAAGAGCTCGATTCTGCATGACCTGAGCAAATCTTCACTACTGAGAGACGCAGACATGAAGACAGAGATAAAAGGGAGGAAAATATACTTTTGATTTAAACTGCCATATTGGGCCCTAGAGCCTTTAGCAACAATGCAAATCACCAGAAGCTCATAACTACCCAATACTCCCACTAGAGCTGAGAGCCACAAGCTCCCAGACTGCCTAGAAGAGCAATAGTCAATAGGATTCTGCCTTCAGTGCCTGGAAAATTGTCACTGTCTGCACCAGGTGAGAAGGATGCTTCAGTTCCCTTTATGCCTGTATCACTTGCCCTAGTGTAGCCTTGTTCTCTTTCAAAGATGTTCATATTACGTAAATATGTCACCCTGTTACAGGAAAATGCTCCAAAAACCTGGATAGTCTGTACAGTGTCCCAAGTTTTAAATTATTTCAGGATCTAATGCTTAGGCTTTTCTAGAATCAGAAAGTGTGACAAACTGCACCAAAGGACTAGTTTCTCTAGTCCAATATCCTACCTCCCCCAGCAAGCAATACCAATTTCTTCAGAAGGAAGACATAAAAGGGCTGAAAACTTCCACAGGAACCAGATCTATCTACCTAGGTGTGTATGGCCGCAGGTACTCTTCTGAGACTGTATAAACATTAACATCTTTGCAGTGCTTTTATACATGAGGGATTGGTGTAGTGACTGTTTTCACCCTGGAATATCAGCTATGATTATCTTTACGATAGCAGCCGTAGTCACCAGTTCCTGGAAATAATCACGCTCCTATCTCATTTCTGTAGGAGGAGGAGCAGCAGGTCTTTTCATATGCTTTCACTGCCACGGTGACTCCAGCTAACAGTTCTCAAACCACCACCCAGTGCTCTGCCTGCCTGCTGCTGACTTACTTGCCCAAGACATGTGAATGAACTCAGGTTGGCATCGGAGCACTGACAGCTTCAACTGCATAATCCCACCATCCTAACACGTGCTTGGATCTTGCTACCTGGTGGCCTCCACTCACCATTGCAAGTTATTAAGGGTGAAGATCCTTAAAACTTAAGACCTTTTCCTTGGTCGTGTCACCCCTTATGTATCACACAGGTGAGCCCTACTAGCAAAAATGAGCAGCAGAACAGATCACAAGCTGTTGTAAATTATTTAAAAGTCTTCTGCTTCTTTTCAGCATGTGTGATGACAGCAATTTTTCATAAGCTTTTAAGGGTACCTGACCAATTAAGGTATCATTATTATTTCCATTTTCACCTTCATCTGATGAAAGTGAGCATGCCCGTCTGTATTTTACTAGCAAAGGTTTAGCTTACTTTGCGCTTATTCTGGCTGTGACCTGACCTCACAGCGGTTTAACTCTGCTGACTTCAGTGCTGTTAGGGGTAAATCATTATAAAGCAGTATAACAGTGAAACTGAGGAATGTCATTCCGGCTATTCCTAGCTCACCAGCTTTCTCATTATAAGATGAGTGAAAGGGGAATTTAGTGGTCAGAACTGGGAAAGAGAGCAAGGAGTCCTGGGCTCCAGCTTGACCAGCCCTGGCTTTCACATGGTCCTGGGCTGTTCTTACTGCCTTATGTTTTTATCTCACAGGTCTCCCTCAAAGCAAGTAGTTCTGCATGAGGAGAACCATCTAACCTAGCACTAGTATTGCAGAGGACAGTCAGTTCAAAAAATATTTTCAATACCTTGTCTGAGCAAAGCCTGCTGAACCTAGGCTTTGCCCTGTCCCAGAGCTTTCATAAAACACTCATAACAGGCAGGTTTGCTTTTGATATAGGAACATGGATACCACTGATTCCGAATGGGGCTTCCACTTGTTTCCCATACATTACTTGAGAAATTTGCTTCCACATGAGAAGAGCATAAAATAACGAAAGCACCTCACCTGCAGTTTAAATGGCCTGTTCTCAAATGAAGGAAAATCCCATGCAAGCATTTCATGCACACTGGCAGCTTGTGATGGCTGTTCCTAAGGGAGTCTTGTTTGTATGAGACTGTTTCCTTCCCTCTCTCTCATCCATCATCTCCTTTTGAGAGCTGGAAACTGGCCATCTCTATTTAGCAGGCTTGACAAGCCACCACTCTTCCCACTACTGGTCTTTGCAGCCTGCAGAAGATACTCTGGGCTCCATTAATTGTAGCTGCTGTTCTTAATTTAAAGTTCACATGCAGGCCAATCATTAAATGACTCAGAATGGCTTTCCTATTAGGAAAGGCTTGAAGGACTGTTGGCAGGATGTGGGCAACTAAAGGAAGGCAAAAGTTTCAGCCTGACCTTGTTACTGTAGAAGAGAGAGAGAGAATTTGTTCATGCAGAATACCTACTCAACCTTTTTCCACACATGCCAGGTCAGAGGGTAACAAACAAGGAAAATTACTTCTAAAAGGAGTGGGAGAAGCTCCATCCCCAAATTGTTGTCATAATTATACTCTTTAAAAGACATGCAGTCACAGGGAAAACAGAAGATGTGAAACTGCAGAGCATATTAAAATATATGGTTTTTATTTGCTTCTTTAGTAAAGTTTGGATTACATTATGCAGAAAAGTCCAGTGCCCTTTGGATAGCAAAGGATATCTAAGTATCTCTCTGGACTGAAACTCAGAGGTAGATTAAAGCTGGTTTGGCTACACCCATCTCTGAAGTATGTATGTGCCTACTAATGTGACATTTAACCAGCTTCTCGGGCAGAATTTGTGATCAGGGCTATGCTGCTAGCTATACCCGCATGAAGTAGCATAAGTAGTGACAGCATCATAAATGAACCCCAAATTCTATTTTTCCTGTGATGAAAATATTTTAATTTTGTTACAAAGAATCTTAGCAAGTTCTAATTAAGAAACTGCTGCCAACACCTTCTCAATTTTATTTATATACTCCACCATAGCTTTGTAAAATAGTCCCTGTTCTCTCTTCTCCACTGCTTTTCTGCAGAATTACTTATCATTATCCTTTCCATACAGGCACTTTTACCTTACCAGGGCCCAACGAACCCTACTTCCTATCTGTCTGGAATCTTCCTTCTTGTTTAGTGACAGGGAAGGCTTTGGTATTTAAAGCTACTTGCCATTGCAATTCTATCTCAGTGGAAATTAAAACCTGAGACTGAAAACCCATATCTATCTCCCAAAGTTGCCATGAGGCAATTAATGCTGAAAAAGCAGTAGATAGAGCTTTTCAAACAAGAAGCTTAAAAACAATGCAAATATCATGATATTAATACAGGAGCATTCCTCATTCTGACCTGCAGCATGAAGAGAGTGAACTCAGGGACACTCAGGGGTCTGCTTATGGACCACAGCAGAGAACCTGTGTTTCGCTTTAGGAGCATACCAATTCTCTTGTTGTGATGGACACAAGCTATTTGTGGACAAAAAAAATTCACAGTAGTTAAAATATATCCAAGGACATGGCCCTGTTACAAGTAGCAGGGAGTTTTGAATAACAGAAGTATAGGGGATCAAGCCAACTTTAAATTAAACATTATTTCTTGTCAAGTCTTCATGGCTGCAGGTGTTTCAGGACAGCAAAAAGAACCTCACAGCAGTTCTAAGCTAACTGTGACAGGGCACTACGGCACCCAGCAGGCCGTTGCATGCCAGGTAATGCCTGTCTGCCCCTAGCAGGGAGGGCAGTGCTCGTGGTCCAACCAGCCTGCTGCAGGCTGATGGCTCCTGCTGTGCCCGAGTGTGCTTCTAAATGACAAGCACTCTCAAAAACGTGTGAGAAGCATCCTGCCGTTTGGCATAGTCTAATATTTGTATTCTGCGTTACTTTTTCTCCAGCAGACTTTGCATTCTCAGCATTACAGAAATGGACTGGCTCTTTGTCTGGTGTAATTACCACAGAGAGTTACTAGTCACTCAAGCCATTTGTGAATGTGCACGACTATAAAAATCACTACTAGGTAGCATATCAGAAGGACAGTCAGAGTGTATTACAAGGTGCTGCAAGACAAAAGAGAAACAAAAGTGGTACCATTTATACCAAAGGAAGGCTTGTGTGGCCTTCTGAAAATACCACATTGGTTATAGTATACATGGGTATGTCCCATTTTCTACAGCTAGTAGCCCTCAAAAGATTTTTTTGTAATGAAACTTTAAAATTGAGAACACACAAAAAATATTGCTCTCACCTCCCCAGCATTTGTGTAATTTGTAATACATTCTTAGAACTTCAATCTTTTAGAAAACAAGTCTATCTGGTGCATTTTATATCTGCACTTTGATTGCAAGAGATGTAAAGAAACAATTCAGCAAGAACTGGGCTCAGAGCTCAGGTATAAATGAGAAAGGTATTTTTCAATCACTAGTCAAAACATGAGGAGAAAAGTTAGCTGATCTAACTGGTACAGCTCATGATCTTCAGTAGAGCTGCACTAATATAAAACAGATTTGTCTTGCTGAAATAAATAAAAGAGCTGTGTTGATTAACTCTAGATGAAAATCCAGTCTACAGATCTTAAAGAAAAAGAGAAGGATGGGCCCAATAGCCTAGAGCTCTACTAATGGCTGAGACTCTCTACAGAAGATAATCTTTGTGTTATCTACAGAAGCAAAAGGGTGGGTGTTACGCAAATCTGCTTATGAAGCAGAGTAGCATTTTACAGTTTGTCTACTTACCAGAGCAAATGAGTTCCATCTGCTGAGAAACAGAACTGTTTTCATGCCAAATTGCCACTCATGCTTTAAACAATATTTTCTAATAGCAACTATAAAAACACCCCATCATATTAAACTTACACTGGACTGTTAAGTAAACCTACTAAAGCCAGGAAGTTAAAACATGCTGATTTGCTCTGTTTGCCTACATTGTTATTAAAACTCCTGTATTCTGCTCAGCTATGGCTATCTTGCTGTGATGGATCAAACACACCTTCAATTCTATATCATACTTTGATCTCTGCAGACTATAAAGTCAGGTTTCCAGTCAGGACAGAGGGACCTAAAGTATTCACCATTCATTCAGCCATGTAAATGAAAGTTCAGAAGGTAAGATAGACACATAGCTTACCTGTTATTAGAACTACTCATACCACAGAAGAAGTATCTTCAGTAAAGCAGCAATAGAGTCTGATGGAAGGCTCCAACACAAAAGGCTTTCAAAATTAAAACTCAGAGAGATCCCCAGCTCATCTCTCTCTATTCTACCATCATTGTAACTACACATTATTAAAAGTGCAGTAATGTCACCAAACTGGAGTTTCTAATACTGTCATTCACAGCAGATACTTATATCTATAGATTATATAAAATATAAAATAAGAGCTTGAAACTCAGACACAAAAGCATATTTCACTTCTTGTCAGTTCCAGTGAAGTTTTTTTATTCAGATATTGTGGCATAGACCAGACTAAGTGCTGTGCAAATGTGTGGGCGAGATGTGCATTCTCCATCCAGATTGAGGACTGATTCTGCTGTGAAAGCAGGAGTAACGCATTGCATCATAAGGTGAGAATGCATTTTAACAGAAGCATGTACATTTGTATTCAGTACTGAACTTCGGTTACAGTATCTATCAGAAAGAATGTTTACTGGAGATCCCCGAAGTCCCACTCTGTCTCAGTTAACTGCAGAACTGCTAGCCTATGTGGGAGTTTTCCCTGTACTGGAAAATACTAGGACCAGTGTTAAAAGTTTGGCCCTTGTGACAGGAGCTACTTCAAAATACACATTGTTTTAAAATTAGCACCCACAAGAAGAGTGCTAAGGTTACAGTTTGAAAATTTAAGCCTATCCCTGTAGAGATCATATAAAGGATAAGGAGGAACCAGCAGAGCTCTGAGAAAGCTCATGCTTTTCTTCCTGCTCTATGACCCACCTATGGCCCATTCACAGAGAGCACCCACAAAAGCAATGGAGAGCGCTGTCTTGAGACAGATTTTAATGTGTTAGCATTAAGAGACGTACAGTGTAGCCTATTCTCAGTTACACTGCCATGACTCCAAAGCTATCTGACTGACCTTAGCGGTACCACGCTGGTGTTACCACACATTGGACTTCCGCACTGAAGACACTTAGCAGGGCAGGTGTCTAACCTGAGAGATCTTAAATTAAAGCAGCATAAGCATAGGGCAACATAACCCACACTTTTTCCTCCTCGGCTGCCTGTTCTTTACATAACCAGTCACCCAGTGCCAATCCACGCAGGCAGCCCCGCAGGGCTGTGTCCGAGCCCATCCCAGGCCCCCTTCCCTGCCCACCCATCCTGCCTCACCTTGGGCAGCAGCGTTCCTGCTGCTTGTGCGGACAGACGGACCCAGAGGGAGCGGCGAGGGTACCCGAGAGAGGATGTGGCGTGAAGTCAAGCCCTCTGGACTGGCACAGCAAGCTTAAACCCTCACTGGGGTACGGATTAGCCCTGGTGACGAGGGATAACAGCTGGGTTTACAGCAGTGCTGCTGGGCTTGCTCCGGTACCTCTACAAGATACAGCCACCCGCTAAACGCTGACACCCCTCCACTTAGGCAGAGTTCGGCACCTGTTTAAAAATCCCTCCAAAACCTGGCAACTTTGGTGGGGTTTCCTCATCTGCTGCTGAGCCTATACTTCGAAGAAACGAACGCAATTCACACAATTCGAACTTTCTAAAGCCATTAAA
>NW_010109604.1:0-18258 GCF_000699245.1 Pterocles gutturalis
CAAGCAGCACCAGTTCACAACACCCCAAATGTCTGTATTTAGGGCAATACATCCCTTCTCCTGGCAATATCTCGTGACTCAGTGACCAAATCGTCATTGCAACTAACAATATTCGTAGAAACTCAGTAGCTATATGGCTCTCCATCAGCAGAAAAATGGCTAAATGACTATTTCACCAAAGCACTCCTTACATTTCTTTGAAAAATGCCTAAAAAACAGTTATTGCAGAGGGAACATGGGATCCAAGAGACCCACGTTTGTGTTTAGAATTCAAGACCTAATCCCACTTTTGTCTAGAATCTCCCAAAGCCTTCATTCTATGGGTCAGAAATGTTAGTCCCTGGCACTAATAAAGTGCAGTGACTCTGTAGAGAAATGCCTGCAAACAAGTGACCAAAGGCAATTTTTCTGCAGATTTCTAGCACATCTTTCAACCACTTATACTTGTACAGTCCATCATCCCATTGTACACTGAAGAACAAGTAACTTCACTAAAGTGACTTCCTTGTACTCTCTTATCCTAATTTTGCACAGAGAAAATGTACAACCTACATATAAACCAGTGTAAAATCTAGTCTATGTGTACTCCTTTGGACTGCGCATCCTTGCTACACCATGTACTTCAGATGTAAGGGAGGCAAGACTGCTGGTGACAGTTTTCAAACACACACAAAAATGAAGAAGTCGGTGGTAATAAGGAAATGGTGCCTAGTGATTTCTCTCTGATTTTTTTATATTCCCGACCTCTGGAAATTGAAACCCTTCTGTTCAGGTCCCTTCTACGTGAACCTTTTCTAGCAACATCCAATGACTCACTAACCAAATCAATAACTGGCATTTTCCCATGGTTAAAAACTCATGGAATATTCTTAGGAACAGCAGCTAAAGCCTTTTAGACCTATGGAGAAGCTTTTGCATACAATATAGCACTTATTTAACAATTCTAAATAATAGGCCTTCATATATATAAAATGCTTCACAAAAAATGGACAACAACCCCACAGGACAATCTAGCTAATGGTTTACAAACATAAGAAAAATTAATCTTATAATTTCAACATTTAATTCCAAATTTCTCAAACATTGCAGCAGACACAACTGGTCTGTCTCTCTCCAGTTACATTTTTTACACGGAGCAAATCAGAATAAACCCTCCATTTAGCAAGGCATTACTGTGTCTTTTGAGAGACTGCCTACATGTCAGGAGAACTACAATGAAGAGAGAGATTACCAGCTGAAATTGATGGCATTTCTGGCATGCCAGATGTTGTGGATCCTGAAGAAAGAAGCTTCCTTTCACCTAAACCCCCCCAAAAATAATATTGTGTTAAAAGCCTTAACTGCCTCAGAGCTTCTATGGATAGCACAGGACTCAGCAGACCAATGTTGCATTGTCAAAATGGAAGCACAGGGGAACTTGCTTGCAAATCAGCTAGGTATTACTGTGTCTCATGAACTGTTAGGCTGGTGTGGAAGTCCTTGTGACCTAATTATTCATATTAATGAGAATTCTTATTACTACTTAATAATCTTAGCACATTAAGAATTGCAGGTAGTAGGAACCTTTTGATGCAGAAAACAGTCAGTGAACCAGCCAATACAAAACTAGTGGAACCAATCTTTTCACAGAAACATTATACAGAAATATATGTTAAGTGGTTAATTCCCTCTCACAAGTAAATTCTCTCAGCACAGGAAAAAAAAAATAAGCTGGGGAAGGTAGGTCCACATCTGGGAATATCAATAATGAGAAATCTGAACCCAACAAACTAAAGGGAACCCACCCCTATGACCCCCGGACCTGCATCTTCAAAGATGAATGATGAGTACAGATAAGAATCTGTTAATAAGTGGTATCAGTTATTGGGATGGTGACAGCAAAAGAAATGGGAAGCCTCCAAAAATAGCATCAAGGATAAAAATGAAAATAAAATATCTTTACAACTAAAAAAGTAATCTTATCAGTTTTACCCAGTGTCGTCTCTAACAACTGAGGTTCTGTAGTAATTATGGGCATGGATATTTCCAACTCAGTAGTATCTCTAGCTGCAGGAAAAACAAAAAAAAAGCAAATACATCTCAGAAATAAATTCAGGTGAATAAACTAAGAAGGAAGATTTGGGGGAGAGAAATTTTATCTTCCATGCTCTGCAGAGTACTATTTTTATTATTTGTTTACAAAATTAACCTTATTTCTGAGTATTTTAACTACCCTACTTAGCTGAAGACATTACTCTAGTTTTCCCATGTATGCAAGTGTTCACAAGAGTTTGAAAAATGATGTATATAGAGTTTTACATGCATGTGTATTAAATAGCACCTGAAAAAAACCAGCTCTACAACTTTTCAACATTTTTCCATGAAGTTAACAATTCTTCAGAAAATTTAGGAAAAACTGTGATTTCAGGAGATTAACGTCTCTCGGTACCACTTCATTAAATCATTTAGCTCTATGCAGCTTCTGAGTTTTGGCCAAATTTTTTTTCAGTCAGATTTAGTCCCAGGTATCCCATATAACAGAATGAACTAACTCGACTTAAAATCATTGCCTGGGAGTACAACGTGTCATACAACAGTGCAGCAAAACTGAACTCTTGAAAACTACTGGGATGCCAAGAACCTGTAGATTATACAGGACAGAACTTAATAAACTACAGCTGCATTGCTTAAAGTTTTGGGCAATTAACTGCTTTCCTTTCACCTCCTCCTACCCCTTCCCCATTGCCCTCGCCTCTTAAGTACATACTTGTTCATGTTCAAGCAATGCTTAAAAACTTTGTGCATCCTCACATATCAAAGGCTACAGGAAAAACAACAAAGCTATAAACCAAAGTATAGCTTAGTTAGAAAGGTCTGGCCTGAGATGAGTTTACTTTCTTACTTTAAGACAATACTCAGGAAAAATCACAGCAAAATGTATACGGACATTGAAAAACAGACAGAAAGAAAAAGAGAAAGAAAACTATTATCACTAAAAAGCATCATATCTTGCTTGACTATAACAGTCCTAAGCCTTGCAAAATTTAAACCCTTTCTTGACACACCCATTTGATTGATACTGTATTATTCAGGCTCCGTAAGCTAGTTGCAGTCTTGCTTTAAACCTGTGCTCTGCCTGATCCCAGGAAGGAGGATGGTGTTAAAAGACTTGAAAAGCTAATGCATAGGGCAATACTCAATGCAAGCAGTATGGAATAACTGTCTGAAATCATCAACATGGAAGCAGTAATAAACTTCTCAGCATCAATCAACCAAACAAAAAGGTATGCTTCTGAAATAATATTACTATAATTTACCAGTGTCTGGTATTTCTGAAGCTGTAAAAGTTTGGGGAGTAGAAGTAACATGAAGAAAGTCAGGTGAAGCTGGAAAATCAAAACAAAAATCATGTTGTATTGTTTTGAAGTGACAAAAAGCATAAAGCAACAGCATCGTATTCTTTGGTGAGCTGTGAATAAACTTCTAGGTAATACTTAATACATTATGTTCCACAGAAAGGTAGGGTCTGAAATGTACAATAACTTATTATGACTTGAAAACAATTTCCAAAAACATGCATTAATGCACAGACACATAGTGAAACTAATGACCAAATTGTAAGCAGAATCACACAAAAAGAAGTTGAACTGCAAAGTTAAAAATGAGAAATACAAGGCTACTTAAAAAAGGAGAACAAATTAAGAATAAAAATTAGCAAACTAGGCCTGCATGGAATTTTGGTCTAGAATTCCAAGCATCAAGAAGGAGGATATTCTGGTGCTGAAACTAGAAGGAAAAAGGATGACAAAGCAGGAAGAGTACCAAATGAAACATACAAACTGCCTTTTGTCAGACATGGGAATTGCTGACAGTTGCAGTCTTCCCTTTAGTAATGAATTTCCTCAAAAAATTAATTTATTCCAAAAACATATGCATCAGGCATTACACTATTGGCATGCTAATGAAGTGAAATCTTTCCAACTGGCTCTCATCTTACTTTTCCCCCCTTCTTTTGGATAACTGTCTGTGCCCTCAGGTAAATAACTAGCTCTTACAAACTCATCTATAAAGAGAAATACATCACAGAAATTTTCTAAGGACCAACTATCCAGTGTCTGAATCTTCAATGGCATGTTTTTATCGTGCCAGTTTTGAAATCTTGGCATTTAGAAGTATGTCTGTGTTTATACAGAAAGGCCAAAAGAAGACAGACATTTTCAAAAGCTGTTGGAATTTCCATTCACTTCTTAGGACTCCAAGTACTTCAGCAAATCAGGATATTCCACCTATGAAACCCAGGTGTGGACAGGCCTATTTAAATTTAGCATTTACTGTAAGTCCGATTTAATTTTAAAGCTAAGAATTAGATGCTGTAGCCAAATATGGAAAAACCTCCAAACCCTTAGCTTAATATTTCATACAAAATGTCATAAAGAAACCTGCTATTTGATACAGCACTTTCGTGCCTGTAGTTACTCTTCATTTATGTCAAACTGAACAAACTATTTAATGAGGGGCACTATGTCTCCTCTGAAAATTTCTAACTGTCAAGAGGATTAATCTTATGAGAAATCATTACCAGATCTGGTTGGTTGCATGTCTGTGGTACCAGATGTTTTGGATCCTGAAGAAACAGCCTGTGTTTCCTCAAAAACTGAAAAAATAATCTGAGCTTAAGATACTGAGAGACATGTGACTTAATGAATTAGCATCAAATAGCATAGCGGAGGCTGTGCAATTTCAGATATGGCTAATACAAAGCTAAGCAAGATGGCGGATGTCCTGAAAGTGACATGTGAGACAACCATGACATGACAACACGAGATGATGGCTTGCAATACAGTCTTCTTGGGCTTGAAATTTGAGTTCCACATGCCCGAAAGAATTCTTATCAGCAAGGAATTTTATCTTACTAAATTTTCAGGTATAAGAGTAGCAGCTATACAAAAAGAAATAAGCTAATGATGAGATATGACAACAGTAACAATTATCTTTTTCAGATAGTTACACAGACACAAGAATGGTGAATAAGCAGCTCTCTGTGAGTGTTTGTAGCCAAGATTCTAAAGCAGATCTTAAAATGATCATTTGCAGATCTATGTGATGCTAAGATAATGGAAAAAAGTAATGGAAATAATCAGCTAATTACCCATCTCGATCTCTCTGATTTCTGCAGAAGGCAGAGATTCGGATTTCAAGGCTGGACTCTGAGTAGCTAAGAGCAAACACAAAAAAAATTTATGACACCAAGAGAGGTGCTCTCCTCTCAAGCAGTACAAAAACTAATAACTGGCAACTTTGTGTTTGATTTGAAGGTCTCTTCTTTCTATGAATTTTTACTCTAGTTAAGCTTTGGCATACATTATCTAATCAGGCTGAATCCATATTACTTAAGAGATTTTTCTTCACAGCAAAGCAGCTACAACCCAAGCACAATACATTTAATCTTTACAGGACTTGCAGGTCTGTATAAACTGGTTATTATTACATCATGTATAACCATTTTAAAAGGAGGTGTAATGGGAAAAGATAAAAAAAAGAGTAATACAATTAAGTTATTAAACAGCATCTTTTATCTGCTATGATGTAATGAAGACTATTGCAAAGACCTTATGATTATTTCACTTTGAAGTATGGATAACCTGAAGGTTGCTTTAATGAAAACATGGAATCAAGGTGGAATTGAGCATTCTTACCTAAAGGCCATCATGAACGAGTTCCTACCATGTGTAGGTTTTGCATTATTGTCCTGCTTCTAAGAAACGGATCTTATTCAAGTCTGTGTACAGGCCAGTAAGTACGATTCTTTCCAGTAAACTTATCTGCATCAGTTACTTCTGCCCGTTTAGGTTATAATAAATTTGAAAGAAAAAATTTCAGTCTGTGTCTTTAATTGGTCTTTATCAAGACAAAGTTTTTTGAAAAGCAGTTATACCAGAATTTTAAGATTGAACTTTTCTGAATGCTTGAGACTGAGAAAAACAATCAAACAACTAGGTGCAGGGTTCATTTTCAATGTGGACAATATGAATATAAACTAAAAAGTGAACAGACTTTTATTTCATATATTGGATCTGCTTTCCCATTTACCTTCAATCCAGTTTATCACATTAACAAATATGATCCTGGGTTACTATCCTGACATAGCTGGAATCAGCAGCTGGATCAGATGATCATTGTAGGTCCCTTCCAAGTGGAACTATTCTATTCTATTCTAATTTATAGAGAAGAAAATAACACCAACAAAAGCTGTGTGATCCACGTGTGTGATCCACAGCTTCTGGCAAAAGCTTCCGTTGATCAATTTACATTCAGTAACAACTATGAGAGATCTCCCAAAGGCACCAGAACATTGAAGGCATGTTAACAAAGCTATCTTTTCAGAAAAGTTTGAGTTCAAAATATACCGACCACACAGAAAGTTTACCAAAAAAAAGGAGATATCTCCCTCTGGTATAATTAAGATAGAAAAATAAAGAAGAAAAGTCTTCAGGCAAACTAGGGAAGAACACAGGTCACACACACTTAAACTTCAGAAATTAGATTTTGCTTCCTTTGCTGATTTTATGACAGCAGATGATCAGCATTGACTTCACAGGGAGCACAGACACTCCAGCTGACCCAATGGCTGGGCCCAGCCTCACATAATTAAATCCCACTTTTGCTAAATGGAACTATCTGTCGGGAATGGAAGACATGAGAAAAAAACCAGAACAAATACTTGAATGAAACACGTATTTTGCCTCAACTGTTATTATTTTACCTTTATAATTGAGACAAACATAGGTTATTATTCCTCAGCAGAAAGCAAAAATACTTCCCATCCTAATAATTTTCAGGTTTTAAGCTACACTTATAGCAAATATGTTCTTAAATCACCAAATCTCTCTCCCCAATGCTGCTTCTGATTGGATTTAACCAAACTTCTTTCACTACAGTGAAAGCATATGTGTTATCCCCATCCCCTCAAACATATCTGGAAAAGAGCTGTCAAAAATTGTTGCAAATTAAGAAGAAATTGTGGAGATTGTTTTAATGTTTTTGAGAATTTGGTTCAAATATGCATTTCAAGAAGTGAGACCTGTTCCTGGAAATTATTTTAAAATTTGTCAGACTGCATTAAGTAAAAGTATGTCGTCTAAATAAACCAGCACTATTATATGGTAGCTTCTTGACTCATGCTTAGTGAAATATAAATCCATACTGATTCAAGGTCATTCCAGTTAACTAGTGTAATAGCTGTTTATATAGATAGCAGCAACAAGCAGTTTCGGTAGAATGAGATATTTATGACTAACACAATGACATGTGTGGAGAAATACAGGCCTGTTATGAAAGCAAAGGTCTTCAGAAGGGGAGACACAGAATATGGAGTAGAGGAGTACAGGCACAGGATGATAAGAAATGGGGACCCGGCTTGGCACTGGAGACCCCATGCCATAACAGCTCCATGATGGTCAGTTATAAAACTGCACATCTGGAGCTGGACAAAATTTGCTTTAGAGGTAACAACAAGAACACTGAAATAGTATCTAACATGTACAAATGGCATCATGTATGGTAAACTCAGATGTAAGGTGTCTCTCAGCGGAAGAAAGAAAGAAGAAAGGAGGAAGAAATCATCAACATGAACATGACCCAGCACAGAACTCCAGATGCTCATAACTTGCTGAAACATCCCCACTCATCACCAACACAAGAATGAAATCTCCAAGCTTAGTACCCAAAGATGTAGAGGAAGGGTGTGCAAAACACCAGGAAAAAGGGCAGAAACTAAGAAGTTTGTGTGTTACTATTTTAATTATGTTACTGCTATTATTGAGGCTTTTTCTGTAGGCAAGTACTCTACCTGTACTAATATTCTTTGTTTTATTCTAAGAGTTTAATCTAGACTAACGATGATTCTTGAATTAAATAGAGCATTAAGATTTCCATTACACTAACAATAAAATATTGGCTTTTTATACATAAATACATATGTCTGTAGATGTCCACATACATGTAAATGTGTGTGTGTGTGTATATATATATATATATAAAGATAACTTTTAAAAAAAAGAGAGAAAAGATGTGTTTCCTCTTTCCCCAGAAGAAGATTTTGACCATAACATTGTGACCCTAACACAGGGAACTATTTTGAAAATGTGAGCAGTGCCACAATTTCTCAAATATCAGGCCCTTCCAGAGTGTCCTAAGTTCATCATCAAACAACTAACGAATCCATAAATAAGCAAACATTTGTGTATATTTAAACCACAACAACATCTACAAATTACGGCATTATTTTAACCAAACATACAAGCATGTGGGAAACTACATTAAAACCCATGGAACTGATGTTGGCTGGAACAGTATTCCAACTGTGAAATACAATCAGTCTCAGAAGCTTATGGGGTACTTCCAAGAAAATTACAAAACTAAGGGTACAGATTTTAGCCAAATATAAACTGCCATCATCATTCTATAGAAAAAAGTTAGCCCATATACCCTCCCAAGTTTTTGTTTGGTTTGTTGGTTTTTAAAATGAAGCATTAATCATCTCTCACAACATCCTCTCATGACAATAAAGCAAAACCAGACTTAGAATGAAAGAAGAAATTTGCAAATTGTTTGAAGAAAAAGCTAACGGCTACCATATTTTACATATTACACACAGAATGATACTATTGCAGTTGAAGCATTGAAGCCTACCAGCCACAGAACCAACAAAAGAATTATCCAATTTTCCAATTAAGTTTACTCAAATTTACAAATAAAGTAATTACCAAGTTCTGTCAATGGACTTTTTGGAGCATCAGAGATTCTGGATCCAGAAGGAAGTGGCT
Organism: Pterocles gutturalis; assembly: GCF_000699245.1. Classification (NCBI taxonomy): domain Eukaryota; kingdom Metazoa; phylum Chordata; class Aves; order Pterocliformes; family Pteroclidae; genus Pterocles; species Pterocles gutturalis. Next base: position 8,805 of record NW_010109604.1, read on the forward strand.
GTATTTCATTAGAAGCTATGATAAGAGAAATAATCAAGGCTTTACTTTACTTCATTAAGAACATTAGAAGACACAGTATGGAACTATATTTTGGCTTAGAAACTACTCACTCCTGAAACCAATGATATTTCATAAAAAAGAAAAAACGTAGTTCCAACCTAGAAAAAAGACACATAACTGTTACTTGAAAAAGTGTGTGGAATGAGTGAAATCATCTTTTCCCTAATCATAATATAAACATCCATCAGTCATAGGAACTTGATAATGAACATCCCCATTCATAGCTTAATCTCTAAAAGCATGGCAAAAAACAAGCAAGGCTGATTATGTTTATAAAAAAGATAAAAGTTAGAATGAATATTAGATTGACTGATGGCTAGCTTCAGTAAAATCTGGAAATCTGCTTGCAACTGTAAATGAAAAAAGACAAAAGAAAGAGTATGACATTAAGATTAATCAATAGGATTACGTAAAAAAGGGTTTATTGAGAAGCATTAGCAGTCCTCTTCATGGGAAGATCTGTATTTCAGTCCTGCAAATGGCAATGATCTTTTCCTTTATCTTACATCATCCTGTATGTATGCCACTTGTGCTTCAGAAAAAAATCTAATCAAAGTTTAAAAAAGAAATGCAACCTCATGTTTAACTTTGTGTTCATAATTTTGCACGGTTTGCAGATTAAAGTACAGGCAACAAAATCAAAAGTGGAAAATTTAGAATTCTGAATGCAAGTAAGTAGATGTTGCTCCAAATCACAAAACTAGCAATACTACTATCTAGAAGAGAAGCCTCTCATTCTGAGACATTTCTATTAAAAAATCAGTAGAGCTGTTTTTTCCTCCAGGACAAATACAATTATATCACATTGCACACAATATAAAATTTTGCTTTTGTATCACTGTTGACACTACCTAAATGAACCTGCCATCAGAAGAAAATCAAGGAGGTAATTATTTCAATTCTATTACTGAGGTTAATTTTACTGATGGAAATCTTATGTGGTGTCAATCATGAAGATCACATAGACAGAAATAATTACTTTTAAAAATAGGATTCAATCACCCAGTCAAATCTGCTAGCAATAATCATTTGCATAATAGCCACAGTTCAGCCAGAGCTAGATGCATCCTGCTTTACATTTCATGTGTGAGTTGCTGGAAACACAAAGGGAAACAGAAAATTTTAAATAGGACTTCCTTTGGAGTCAATACAAAGGTGATGCAGCAAGTAGTAGAAAAATTCTGGAGGTGAAAAAAGCACTTAATGTATAAGGAAGGTAAAAAGCAGCAAAAGCAGTTACCCAGTATGTTTTGAGTTTGCGCCAATTCGGGTTTAGGCGTTGATTTAAATTCTTCAGGTCCATGTTTTTTCTCAGCCTGAGCTAGAAGAAAGAAGTTTTATTTAACTTAGAATCCCTCTGAACTTTCATTTATCTACTTCCCAAAGCCTGCTTGTTTCCTTACTGTCATTTTATGGCACCTGATTAGAACAATTTCTGCAGCAGCTTGACTCCATCATGATTAATATTGATTTTTGTTTTCTGATGTGAAGTCTATATGATGTTTTGGATTTATTTTGTTGCAGTTTTAATAAGCAAAGGACAATATAAGTCACAAAGAGCAAACCTAATATCAGAAGCTCAAACAGTACTTCTATTACAGCCTTCCAAATTCATTATGCTATGCCTTTTAAATAAGAACCATTACATCACAAGATGTATTCAGAAATATTTTTCCTGGTATTCTGCATTTTTTTAAATCCTTCTAATACAAAAATTATCAAGAAAAGAATAAAGATTCACCTATTATACCTTATACCTTTCATTTTTCTAGTAATAATAAAATAGGCTTCTGACTTCCATCCATTCTTCTAACTCTACATCTTCAGAATAAAGCACGTGCAATTTAACAGCCATTAAATGCACCTAAACTGAATTGCTGGCTGTATTTTAATAAACTAATGCATAATCATACTCTTCCAGCTCTTTCACATAACATATAATTCCTATGGTATGTAAGTCAAGAACACTTTTTTCCTCTTCATCTTGCTGGAGGTCCCGTAGTGTTTAATCAATCATACAGTACACAAAACTGGCAATCTCAGATTATAAAATAAAGAATCTTATTGATATAGAACATAGGGTGGTAAGGTCTCAGCTTCGAATGTGGTAAGAACATTAATTCCTTCCACAGAGCAAATTGCACAGTATTTAGCAGATGTTGGTATTTAGAGGAGATGTTTAATATTGGTGACCAGCATCAATATACCACTAAGTTTTAGTATTCACTCAGTTTGATAAAAGATCACTTTGTTTCTGAGAAACAATAAAAGAGAGTTACTTTTGTTTTTTCTAGCATGCTCTGCATGCTTTTCCCACAATCTACTGAGCATGCTTCAAGCAATGATGTAGATTTATAAGCTTATTTCATTTCCCAAAGAAAACATGCTGTTTTGAAGATTGCTTTGCAGATTCTAAATAGTTGCTTAGATGTTACTACAGTTACAACGATTATATTATTTTCTGCTTTGGAGTATGGTGCTTTTCAGTGCCACAAAAGCTGGAATCTCCACAGACACTGCCTAAGGAGACAATTCAGCTTCTACTAAATCAGTTACAGTGCTGTTACTGTCATTAGTGGAAGGAGGATTTAGTTCAACATAGAAGTCAAAGCAATTTATCTCTATGAAGCTTGTGGGTGAAAATTCACCCATAAGAGACCCAGAAACAGCAACAAACAAACCCACACCTCAGAAGTACCTCAGGAATACTTCAAAAGCTAACATTTTTTATTGGTGAAATGTATATAATGAAAAAAAACCCCAAACCCACCAAAACCAAATACAGCAATTTAGAACTCGCTATACTTTAGGTTTTTTAGAGGTCAGATGGTTTATACGAAGTGTGTCTCTTGTCAGCTAAGTTAGCTGAGCAAGCTGAACAAGAAAAAACATGCCTAGAATTAGGACAAAAGAAACAAGGTTCTCTGTTTTGTGCAGAACATTGTATGGATGACATGAAAAAACAGCAGACATTTTTGTAAAAAAGATATAGGAAGCAGAAATTTTATGCTTTAAAACCTAATTTAGAGAAAAAGAGAGAAATTACTTTGACTTTTCCAGGGCATCAGGTAAACTAGGCTTAATGTGCTGGTTCAACAGTAGCTGCAAAGTGAATTGTTAACACGACCAAGCAAGGTAAGTTACTGTACCATCACAGCACAGAATACAGCAAGAATGCATTTAGGCAACATTTCTTAAACTATTTTTCCTCTAACTTCTCTTGACCCTCTCATTCATGTTCCTCTCTTCCTCCACAACTGGAATTAAGATATTCTGATGGAAGCAATAATCTCACTCCTCCTCATATCCCATGTGAGCACAAGGGGAAGACTTAATGGGCCAGAAAGGGGCATGGGAGGAACAGAACTTGGGAAACATGGCAACAAAGGAATTATTCCCACTAAGCATTAACACTAGTTTGGATTCACAGGTGGTAGTTCTCACTTCAAGCCTATTCTCTGTTTCACAGAGCTACTTTGATAAATTTCTGGTACAATCCCTTAAATAAAGAAATAACTTGCACTTTTAAAAAAAAAACAACATAGTTCTTCTATGTCCTAGCCAAATGTGCTGATATTTCTAACTGCTGGTTAGCTCCAGTTTCCCTGTGAAGTTATATAAAAAGGCTCACACTTGATTAAATTGAGATAAAAAAATGTAGTGGTAGTTTGAGGTATATTAGACAGCATTTGAAAGATTGAAGGAAAAAAAAAAAAAGGCATTATGAATTTGTGCTGTTGTGTTAAGAATAAATGCATCCTAAGTGGAAAATATTGTAACAAGCCTGGCAAAAACAAGATATGAAAGAGGTTACTAACCAGTCTTTCCATGGAAATGCATGCCAAGGGAGGGAAGGCCTGAAATCAAGAAAATGATGTGATGCCTGGCTGACAAATACACCAAATAAAGTTACTGAACTGTGTCACATCACAAAACACACCCTTTGACAAGGACCCAGAGGAATATAAGAGCGGCTCAGCTCATGGAGCCTTTCAGATAGTGTGCTTGCTGAAGTACTTTGAGCCCTTTTCTTCCCTTCTTGAATGGCTGATGACACAACAGCTACTAAAGCACACAGCTCCTTTTAAATCAGCATTCTGCTACCACTTCTGGCAGCAGTCATTAAACCTTTCACAGAAAATAATTACTATGCCTTACTCAAAGAATCCTGTATAATCTTCAAATAGGGAAGCCTGAATTAAATATAATGAAATAGATAAACGCAATTAATTGTGCCTATGTATTACCCTGCCTCTCCAATGCAACCCTTGCAAAAGGCCAGTACTCAGATCTCTCACTTAAGTTACTTGTGGAAGTCTGGCTCAAATGCTTAAGTATTCAAGTTATTTTTGCACATGCAATGGCAAGACAGAAATTACACTAATAACTTTTTTCTTTTAAAGGATTCACTTTAGTTTCCCTGTTTCCTGACATTTCATTTTTTTTCTTTAACTGAAATACTGTAACCACAATGAATACATTCTTTAACATAAATAGGGTGACATACTCATACTTTAACATGAGACACTGGTGCTATGATCAACAAAGAATGACCAAAAGGAATAGTCATCACAGAAAAAGAGAGGAGGAAGCATGAAGTGGAAGATGAAAACTATTCTGAATACTTCAGTAAATAACTAAGAGTGCGATAGCAATAAGAAGATGTTTAGTTGTAACAAATGGTTATATATCATGTCACTAAAAAGACAGTACTTGCCAATTATTTTCATGTATAATGAAACACACTATCCAATTTCATAAACCCGTAATTGTGTGCTATGTCTGGAGACAACGATGTTTATGGTTAGAATTACTGTGTGCCAGGTCCATAAACATCATTACAAAATACAAAGGAAAGTAAAGGAAATTAAAAGGACAGATTCTCTCCTCCCTAGGTGATGTGTCAATTCTGGTGTTTGATTTCACACTGCTTACTGGATTAACCAGAAAATTACAGCACAAGGAATGATGTATTTTGATTAGATGAATGCAAGCCAGAGGACTAGGATTTTGCAGGACAGATAATTACATAAATTTATGCATTCAGTTCTCACTTTCACAAAATGGCAAAGTTCTACAAAATATATTTGTAGATGGTTCTGCAGTTACTTAGATAAGGTAAATAATTTAGGAAATAACTGCAGAATTTAAGCCCACAAGAGACCTCAAACTGCAAAACAAACAAAAAAATTCTTTACAATTTTTTGAAAAGTATTTATACATTTCCAATTAAAAGCAAGCTGTTTATTGCACATACGCTAAACTTGTAAAGTTCAGAGCCTCCTTTGAGAATAAATTCCTGTGGAGGACCATCTTTGTTTTATTCTTAATATTTGGGATAAACAGAAAAGAGTGATGCATATGAAGGTTTTGTAGAAAGAAATTGAAGGTTAAAACTAGAATTTGTCAAATACACTTACCAATTGAGTGGAAAATAAAATTCTTCAAATACTTTCAGAGAAAAAAATATTATGGATTGTTTAATCTAAAAGATGGTTGTCAAACTTTACATTATTTTGCTGCCTTACTTTATCCTACATTTCTTTTTTTGCCCTACATATTCTTTGGTAGGGTTTTTTGTTTGTTTGTTTGTTTTAATTAAAGACTGAGTTGATCTGATGATGTAAAGTATGATATCTTTTGTATACATAAGGAATAAAATAAACACAGTCCTACTTAAGGGCAGTATCTGTGTGAAGTGTGATGTCAAAGGAATAATGTGCTACACAATTTCAGCCAGCCACTTTGTAGATGGAATAGAGTAATGCCAGCAAGATCACCTAATATGACTAAACTAAACCAAAGCAGACCTTCACTCTATTGTTTCCTGAAATTCTTTTTTTTTCATTTTAAAGTCTTGGCACCATTCAAGCCTCTTTTCTCCCCTTTCATCAAGGAAGTTGGCAGAAGCCAACTATTGTCTCTAATAACAGCAGAATCAAGACTTCAGTCTCAGTTACAGGATAAAAGCCAGACTACAGAAAATGAAGACAGGAGTATGTCTATTTAAACAATTCCAAAATGTGGGTCAATAAAATGGGTGGAAAGTCACTCCTCATCATTTGCCTCTGAACAATTTAGCTCTTTCCAATCTTTTTAACTTCAGATTGCAAATGTTAAAATATAGGGTTATACTTCTCATACAACTTGAAAAAGTAGTCTATTTATGTTACACCAGCTTGTTTCCTAAGCATATGGAGACAATAAATTTTGTGAGTTTTAAAATTTCACTTCATGTTTTTGAACAGTTTAAGAAATTAGCATCTGAGTATGCCCTTTCAAATAAGTGATATTTTTTCAGCCACAAGTAGATGATAAAAAACTTTCTTCCAAATATACAAGTTAACATATATTTTACAGACATGTAACCTCCCATGAGAGTTACGATCAAATTTTATATTTCTTTCCGATGTATGTGAACAGCTCCCATTTCCTTTAATAGGACAAATAAGTCCACAGAGAGAGTGCAGTCAAGATTAATGCAAACTGAACTTAAATGGAACATCATCCTGTCACACTCCGCACCTCTGAAATAGAGCTTGTTTACTGTGACTGTTCCATCTTAATCTCATACATGCATTTTGCACAATCACGTTCTTATCCCTGATTTTCTTCTTCATATATTTCATGAAAGTCAAAGTTCAAGGTGCATCATAAAAAACCTCATTTGCCATTTTTCACAATTTCAAGGTATCCAGCAGCCCACCAAGACATGGTTCTAATTCTGAGTGCTTTTATAGACCTAACAGTTGCAGCATCTGACACTTTCCTACAAAATTAGATTCCAATTTTTATCCACATCTACCATGCACGGATACTAATTCAGCTACATTATCCTCCTGTTTTCTAACTACTGCCTTTAACTGCAGTCTAAGCAACACAAAGATGGATTTAATTTCAGTTTACATATTTGGCAAGGATATTCCACTGAGTTTCTAAAAATAGACTTTTCATTACCTGGGTGGGACTGTGGGGTGATTTCTTGAACTTCTGGTGTTTTGGATTCAGCAGGCCATACTCGAGTTTCATTCTTAGCTAAAGGGACAAAGACACAAGAGAGTAATTGCAAAGTTGTATCTGCTGTGTTCTGCTATGGATTTATTTCTGTCCCACTTCAATTTGCCAAAGTAAACCAACATCTGTAATTGCAATTGTATAGTTGCATGCCTTTAGGAATCATTGAACTTCCACTGCACAATCAAGTATAAGCATCTATTTAGCTATGTTAAACATATGCATTTTTGGTATTGTTTTGTTCATTAAAAGATACTTTAAAAATAAAATTTACAGTACAGAATTTAATGCCCTATGAATCATTACTTTCATAGTGCTAAATAGTTTGCAGTGCTTTTCACTTGTTTAGTATTTGAGCATCAACAGCAAAAATGCTTTTCAAAATTAAAAGATGCAACATAGTTCTAAGCATTATACAAGAATAGTCTAATAACTTTTCAAATACAATGGAATTGTCACACTAGTCATGTCTTTCTTTCCTTTGCATTACTTCTAACAATCATAATGGTATGACAACAGCCTTTTATGCCAACAAACATATTCCAGCAGAGGATATAGGGAAAATTAATTAATTTTGACTTGAGTAATACACCTTTTTTTTTTTCTACTGAGGACTAAGGCAATATATTTTTTGCCTTTTTTTTTCTGACTATTACTCTTTTAAAAAAAAACTAATAAGTTTTTGACTAAGTAAACAGGAAAAAATACTTTGAGAATTTAATAAACATGATATTCTGTAATGCATTATTTTAACTTTTCTAAATAATAGAGAATTAGAATAGTTGCAGTATGTCAACAAATTATAATTAGTCATAACTTCACACATGGCATAAGCCTTATAGCATTTTATTGTAGACATACTTTATTCTCAGGTAGCAGTGAAGGATATCTGTATAGATTTGGACAATGTGTCTTTTTGTCAATTATTTTATACATTTAAATTATTTCTCAGAGTGTTTTTGCTTTCCAAGCGATGACTCTTTCCTATTTTACACTCCTTTGAAATCCAGTAGTCCCTTGTGTGTACACTGTTTTCTCACTGCAAAGCAAGCCAGCCTGAGAATGTGCCATGGTGCCATGGCCAGCAGTGGAGTCGCAGAGTAAATTAAACAAAGCAGAAATAAGAAAAGAAAAAAAATCTAACCCTGTTGTTCAGAGTTCATATGTATTAAGACTAGCCAAGCCAAAAGCCATCAGCTCCAGAACTCTGCTCAAGGGATGTGCGAAAGCTGCCCTGGGGGCATTATTAAGGTTTTTAAAGATAGCCGTACTTCCCACAATTATGCTATTCACAGGTGATATGCTACTTTACAGATTTAAAAAAAAAACCCTCAGTTGATCTTTTTCCTGCAGGTTTCAGGCATATCCACAAGATGCACATGAAACCTGAACTGAAATGTTCTGATTTCTGGTCACCATTTTTTCACGGATTTAATTACAGATAATAAGAATCTCTTCGTGAAACAATTTCTCACATGTACTCAAACCAGAACTCATATAATTAAAATTCACTGAAAATCTGGTCTTTCGAAAGGACACACAAATTTCCATTTTTAAAGACATATATTGGGAGATATAACCTATGAAAAAAAAAAAGTCACATTGTAAAGCAAAACAAAACCCCTAAAGACAATAAACTGACTGTTTTCTCTTCTTTCCTCTATGGATCAAAGCTACTACATGTTCTTCTAAATGGATTCCAAATGCCATAAAAATGCATTCAGATGTTTTAAAATAAGGGAATTTCTATGAATACTTACAAGTCCAGGATAATCATTAATTAAACAAATAGGAAAAAAGAAGGTAAGAGAGGAAAAAAAAAATGAGACTTTTCTGCTTGCATACATGATCTCACATCACTATGTTTCTGAAACTGCTTATGAACAACACAAGCGTAGTTCACTTCTGCTTACCCAGTTTTTTCCTGGATGCTTGAGGTATGTCATCTATTGTGAGGAGAGGAGGAAGTTTCTGCTGAGTTTCATTGAGACCTGGAACAATAAGGTGTACTACACAGAAAGATGTATGCCATTAATTCCAGAAGAGATGAAAAATACACAGTCTGCCCTCTGAGATATGTGAACAACTACTACTGAACCACTGGGAGCTTAGTCTGAGTATCTGGGAAATGAGTTAGTTGTGTCCATTATCACTCCCATTTGGTGCTATTTCCCCTTTACACCACTCGCTGTATTACCACCATTTCACAATTAATCAGAATTCAAAACAATTCAATACTGGAGCATACAACCCTGGAGTACTGCAGTATCACAGATGCTGGGGCATACTGTCTGGTGCTCTAACACTCAACACCAAATGTGGTTGGTAAGTTTGATTCACATCAATACATTAAAACTCACAGAATCACAGAATGTTAGAG
>NW_010109605.1:0-985 GCF_000699245.1 Pterocles gutturalis
CTCCTTCTTGCCCTTTTTGAAGACTGGAAGTGATAACTGATGAGATGGGAGTGGTCTGAAGAGCCAGGCCTTAAAAATTATCTCTGACATCCAGAATTATGTGAGGTCAGTCCATGGGGAGGTAACCATTTTCCTTGCTAAATAAGGCTGGTGCTATGTGGAGTGTCTTTCTTTGCCTTTTGAGGCTTTGCCAGCCATTCCTGGAGATGTCCCCATGACTCACAATGACAAACTATGTATGGATGTCAGAGATGAAAAATGGAGAAGTATGTTAATTGAAATTACGTCAGTATGCAGTCAGTAGTCACACTCAATCCTTTATTTACTATCTCTGCAGTCCTGCCACTAAAAGGAGAAGAAACCATTTGAGTACATGCACTTTACTGGCCCTATTCATGACTACTTTGGTTTGGACCAAACCAGTCTGAGAAAAGTAGTGAGGCAGTTCTCACTTGGCTGAGTAAAGGGGGATTCCTTCCCTGAAGGACCTGGACTTCTGCAAAGCATTTGACACTGTCCCACATGACATCCTGGCAGCCAAATTGGAAAAATATGGATTTGATGGATGGACCACCCACTGGATAAGGGATTGGCTGGATGGTTACACTCAGAGAGTTCCGGTCAATGACTCAAATGTCTGAATGGAGACCACTGACGAGTGGCATTCCTCAGGGATTGGTACTGGGACCGGTGCTATTTAAAATCTTTGTTGGCGACATGGACAGTGGGATTGAATGCACCCTCAGCAAGTTTGCCAACGACACCAAGCTGTGTGGTGCAGTCAACGTGCTAGAGGGAAGGGATGCCATCCAGAGGGACCTGGACAGGCTTGAGAGGTGGGCCTCATGAAGTTCAACAAAGCCAAATGCAAGGTCCTGCACGTGGGTTGAGGCAATCCCAAGCACAAATACAGGCTGGGTGGAGAATGGCTTGAGTGCAGCTCTGCGGAAGAGGACTTGCGGGTGTCGGTAGATGAAAAACTGAA
>NW_010109606.1:0-6088 GCF_000699245.1 Pterocles gutturalis
ACCTCCCCGCCCGCAAGACGCCTGAGAGAGCGGAGCCTGGGCCGCGATGCAGCTCAGGGCACAGCGTTCATTTCGGCTCTGTCCCAACCCCAGCGGCCAGGGGCGACGCTGGTACCACGCTGCCTTCCAGAGCGCACCCAGGAATAAATAAAGGCGTGTACAGCTTTGTAAAAAATAGGTCTGATATATTTGTAACTACTTAACAATAGTATCAGAAGAGTCTAATGTTTCCCTATGGATCATAAGTCAAAAGTATACATACGGCATCACTTCAGACCAAATTATTTTTTACATAAACACCATTATACAAACTTACACACTATAATCTTCAACCCTGATGTACAAAACAGGCTGTGGAATCACATCAGTGCCAATAACGAGCGCTACCCTCGCAAACAGAATTTCTGATTGAAAGGAAAAGATCAGTTTTTAAATGTGCTGTCATCGCAGTTCAATGGAGTTACCCAAAAGTTTAAAATACATGCGCATACAATAAAACCTTTTATTTTCCAACCCAGACAAAGAGAACTTATGGTCATTTACGTCATTAGCTGCCGAAATACAGATCAGTACGAGAGGCAAATCACACTGAAAAACTACATCATCAAAGGGCTACAACTGATACTGGTCTATTTTCCACACTAACGATGCAACAAATCTTTAAAAGCAAATCACAACTGGAAGGACGCACTATAAGGTACAGCATTAATTACACCAGATTTTACACATTGTACTCTTGACACCCAATACCACTGTTAAAAGCGTTACATTCCGCATACGACAATCAGTAATCTATAGGTGAGGTGTGTACTTTCAAAGCAACTGCTACCAATGTTAGTTTTGCAAAAACGTCAATGTGTTGAAAATACTACAGTAGTTTCAATTACTAGGTCTTAAAGTATTAAAACACTGAAGACCCTCACAGAATTTCTGATACCAGACAGTCTGAAGCCCGTCTGAAACAGTTACGTCAGCCAGTGACACAAGGTGACGTTCCTTTATATCGCAGCTGCCAACGGGAAGGTCAGTAAATGGGAACCGTTCGGATGAGCAGCCTTCGGAGGGGGGACAAATGGGGTGCGTTCCCATACCCCCCTGTCCCTCGAGTAACCTGTGCTGCTTCACCAGTGGCTCGCACCAGGCCAGATGCCGAGGGAAGCGGGCGGTCGGAGGAGTGCATAGATGCTGCCACCCACCTTCCACCAAGCTGCCTAGTGGTCAGAGCAAAAGGCTGGGAGCTGCAAGATCTGGGGTTCATTCCCATTTCTGCCACTGAATTGGGCAAGTCTGTCAAATTCTGCATCTCGATTTATCCCTGGGTGACAAGGTGACACCTGGGCACCTCTGCGCATGGGTACGAGATGCTGCTATCAACGGCAATACAAAAGCAGTGCAACCACTGTCACTGGAACCAGTTCTAAAAAACAGAGCAAAAATCCCAATGGATAAACTAGATGGATTTGTGCGGAAAATATCTGTAAAAGGTATTTACAAAAGTTGAAAGAGGTTAAATACAATACCACATTCATGTCCTAAAAGCGCTTTCACTACAGTGCATGTTTAAAAATACAGAGCATTTTTAAAGTACATATATTGAAGATTAGATTGTGCTTTAAAAAAATCATTACTCCTGAATTTGACTAACGTGGAAACAGTGCTGGGAAAAATACTGATTAAAAATATCCAATTTTATATATACCGCTTTTCACATAACATTTTGCTATACATGGGAAGCAAGTAAATACAAAAATACTTTTTTTCAAGCAGCAGGGTGATCAAAATTAAAACTTATTAATAGAGGAGGGCTGATTTTACAAAACTAAGAGAAACTGTTAGATAGAGACAGGGAGAAACTAATCCAAATTAACTTTTACATAGTATTTTTAAAGAAATCTTTATCTATGATAACTCTTAATATATAAACGATTCAGGATTTTTAACTTCAACATTAAATATGGATTACAGAAAATACAATCTATGCAAAACTGACTCATGCACATAGTCCTACTGAAGTTGATGGAGCCGCTTACATGAGCGAGGTTTGCAGACTTTGGTCCTCAGGCCTCAAATTTAGCAAAACGCATCAAGACCTGACAAGCTTTGCTAATCAATTTGTAATTTCCAGGTTGGAGTCTTAGCCCAGTCCTCAGTGCACAACAGCAGGAAAACTGAGTTTAGAGGGAAGACTCTAATACTATGGAAACTGAGCTGTAAAAAGGAACATACTGTAGTTTACGGTTTCAGCTTTACAAAGCAGACTCTTTGTTGCCATAGTACTTATCTGTTCACGGGAAAGTCTTTAAGTTATGAAAAGCAGTTACTCTGCAACTCTAAAGTGTGTTTCTTGAAAAATGGGGTGCAGGGGGATTCACAGATGACATAAAAAATTAAAAGAGATTACAACAGTGCTAACTGCATAATGAACTTCAACCATGTTGAACGAAAGTGATCACAGTTTGGAGTAAAGGCCATTAACATGGATCTTAAAATAATCCCTCGTGTAAATGCCACATACAGACCAGAAGAGGTTAGGCTAGTAATGCACATTTTAAATAGAGTATTAAACTTCAGCATAAAGAGAAAAATAAATTCACCCCACAGTTACATTCAGTTAACGTCACATCCAACAAAAGCTCTCTACCCAGCGAATCAAGAAGCCAAAGACCAAGCACCCGGCTGTGCTCAGCTGCCCCTGCCCAGTACCCCTGGAGCCGGCACTCGCAGGTGAAGCAGCAGCACACGGATCACCTGCTCGTGTTTGTTCCCCTTGCTCTTTAGCCAGTCCCTATCAGAGACCAATTTTTGGTGTGTTTTTATCTTTACTTGTTCATTTAGACATTATGGAATATGTAGTTCTTCCGTTGCGGTCCCTTTACCTCTCATGGCATGGATACTGTACTCAACAGTATGGTTTAGGCGCTTCCCCTCCATCTCCCCCGTTTATATCCTTGAACGCGTCAGGTTACCAAGTTAAACCACTTCTCAGACCTTCTTCCCTGAGGTTACCTTTGTTTCAATGCATTTCAGCAAACTTTACAAAGCCAGTGGTAGTCTACCAAGCTACTTAATTCTAAGGTTACAAATACACAGAATCCTTCAAAATAAAATTGCTTCACAGCTCCTACATCACTTTGAAATACAGCTGTTTAACACATCCTCCTCGTAAGGTCACTCACTTTCCCTAAAACCCAATATAGGGAGGACACAGACTTCAGGCAAAAAGCTCCTATAAAACTATTACAATTTTAGAAAAAAATCCAGATCTTCCTGAAGAGAATTTATTGCCGCTTATTGGTCCTGAGAAAGCTTTAAGCAACAATACATTTGCAAGTGTTTTAACTGCTGCCTTTTTTGAGAAAGTATGTGGGTCCTGAGATTAAACATCATGTTTTATTCTATGCTTATGCTTGGAAAATGCTTCACTGTGAAGATCAAATATGAATTACAATTTGCCATCCTGTATCTCTTCCCTTTGTGTCAATTCATTAAAACAGGTTTCCTTTCAGACACCAAATTAAAGTTCTCGAGATGAAATGCAATGAAATAATGCCACACGTGCACTTCTCAATTCCTCATATTGGACTGGCATCTAAGGACTTCAAATTTATGAAATCTTCCTTCTCCCTTATTCCCCACCTCCTATTAAAAGCTATGGTGTGAATTTTTTGGCCTGGATACCAGAAAATTCCTCATCTGATACTCTATGATAGGCAACTTCAAGGCAATGAAATAAGCCAATAATAAACCAAAAACATTCGCAACTTTGAAAAAAAACCGTGGACCCACAGCAGTTACTTCTCAATGGAAGTGTTTGGTAGCTTGAGATTTTTTTTTTCTTTTTAACTTTTTAAGTGTCAAATTTGCATATGTTTAGCTCAATTTCAATATTTGAAAGACTACTCAATTTGCTTTTATAAAAACTTTACAAAAGATGTTTTTAAATGCTTGTAAAAGTAAGCGTTTATCTACTGAGAAAATTCTAGTACTGGATAAAACTCTCTGAATATACAGCTGAATTTTTTAAATGGGTTTTTTTTCCCCCCTACAAGTATAATGGCTGAGTGTATAATCTAGATAAATTAGTCTTACACATGACGAAAAGTTATAACTTTGCACACTTTTTACCATGTGATGTTTTGTTGCTTTGTAACTTTGAATGAGACAGTGCTTAGGAATTCTCTAGAGCTGGTGTACGGTGGTTTATAGGGGTTGGTTCATTGCTCACTGCCTCTATCCAGGTTTTCGATCACTCTAGAAAGACGTATGTTCAGAAGTCTGATCTGACTATCGAGGTGGTCCATCTTCTCCTCAAGGCTGCTGTTGCTGTTTCTTCTCCAGTAAAATCCAACTGGCCCCGTCATGAAGTAGACTGCTACAACAAAGCAGAGAGGCAGGACTGCGTGTTCTGGGTCACCTTCATACTTCTGGAGGATGTACACGCACGAGAGAGTGAAAAGGGCAACCCTGGCAATCCAGAAAAAACGACCAAACAGCACGTGCAGGAGATAAAAGAAGAATCCAAGGAAGAGAGATAAAAACCAATAGGCAAGTAAAATGGCACCAATCAGCAGGAGAGCACGGGTCGGGTTGTTGGCAATTGCTGCCGGGCTGAAATAATGAGTCAAGTTGGAAGCTGAAAAACAAAAGAAAATTTACAGAGTATTAATGACTGCGTGCCAACGTGATAAGGGCGAAAAATGCAAGCGCAGCTTCAAAGCGTCATGCAGTGGGGTCGTGATTGTGTTTTCTAAAAATAGAGGGTAAAGCTAGGTCATCCATTTCTGGATGGACCTTTCTAAAAATCACTGGCTCAGCTCCAATGAAGCAATTGAATCAATTCCTTTAAAGTAGAGGAGCTAAAGGTTCTTTAAAGACAAACTACTGTAGCGCCCAAGGCTGGAAGTTCATGCTGAGGCTAAAGATCCTTCTTTATAAAAGTTGCACTCTAAAGGCTCTGAATTACACCTTTCCTTCCTCTAGTCCTCCTTTATTTCCCTGCATGGTTCCTGGCCGTGTGCACCCATTTAAGGATGATAACAAGAAACCAACCATGACTTGTAATGGTTTTATAGACATCCTGTAGATATATACACAGAAATGGAATGGCTAGTTTTAGGTGTCTTGTTTTAAGGTACTAACAGAAAAATCAAAGCTATGTGAAATGGACAGAGATACTACTAATAGATGTTTAATGCAGCATGATAAAATGTAATTATTTTCCCGCTCAGCCTATGCTTGTAAACATTGTTACAGGCTGATATAGTTCAAGAGTTAACAGACATCACACTTACCATCAATTCCAAGAACATCTAACAAATCAGTCCATATTCTCCAGAATGTGTCCATTAATATATCCACCCCATTCACAAACCTCTCTGTCAACCTTGAGAAAAACTGAGAAATAAAATTGAAAATAAAAAAAAAATCCTCAATTCCTTAAACACACTTTGAAACTTACTAGTCATGAGTAGAATTATAGTTCATTAAACAAGAACTGCAGACTATTTTGAAGTCCCCAAGGGAAAAAAAAAAAAATTAACTCTGTAAATGTTTTTTAACTCTGCGAATCATAAATTTGCTTATTACAATTGCCCTTATTCTAGGTATTCTGCCATGTAAGTGTGCACGTTGACACGATTTTAAAATGCACTTTATCAGCTTTCCCATTGTTCTGAAGTTTAAAGAAAACACTGTTACTAGCAATGGACGCTGGTAAAGCAAACCAGAGAATTACAGTTTTATCAAGCAACCGAGAAATGTCCCCAGCATCACACCCAAATGTCTCAAATGTATTTTCAGTACTTATTATTCCTTCCTACTGGCTGAGGAAAGAATGAGCAGAGGAACGCACAGGTCCCTCTGCCTGCCCGCCCGATTTCCTGCGCGGCCCCGCGAACAGGACGCTCTGTGATGCAGACAGACCATAATTCACTTGGAGGGCTCCTCACCGCCAGCGCTGTGTCCCAGCCGCCTCCCCCACCTACAATAACCTTTATTTTAGCCATTTTTTCATTATTATTATTTGCAGTTTGCTCCTCGTCCAGCCTCGCCTCCCGTTTTTCCTCCCAAAGCAACGCTCCAGCCGTTC
>NW_010109607.1:0-2888 GCF_000699245.1 Pterocles gutturalis
TAATTTTTATTATTTTTGAGCAAAGTTGTTCATGAAAGCAAATATTAGGAAGATTATTGTTGCTAGCAGCCACATTAGCTGCGTTTTTGGTCCAGGGTCTTACCTTTATGCAGCTACTACATCTTTTTCCGCAGCAGTCACGTTATCCTGGAAGCTCACTCTTAGCTTACACCTTCATTTTATCTTCCCAGGTTGGACCCTACGCAAGCCCAGCAGCGCATCTCAGTTGTGCTTTGCTCCCTG
The DNA here is from genome assembly GCF_000699245.1 of Pterocles gutturalis. Lineage (NCBI taxonomy): Eukaryota > Metazoa > Chordata > Aves > Pterocliformes > Pteroclidae > Pterocles > Pterocles gutturalis. The sequence continues at coordinate 244 of NW_010109607.1, forward strand.
ATGTGCCTTTGGCAATGCAAATCCAACCTTCTCCCGTGACAGTCTTCAGTATTCAATTTTGGGATTCTCTTCAGGGCTTCTAAATAAGTCCTAGGTCTTGACTTCAAGCTCCTCTTGCTTTCGTTGTTGGCCCCACATGCTGTTCTCCTCGCTTTCAGAGCTGAAGGACCTCTAGTGATCCACTGTGCAGATTTCCAGATGCTGCATGGTCCCTTTTTTAATATGAAAACCAAAAATACCAGAGCATCCAGGTGTTGTATCATGGAGTCACAGAATGGTTTGGGTTGGAAGGACCTTGAAGATCATCGAGTTCCAACCCCCTGCCATGGGCAGGGACACCTCCAACCACCCCAGGTATCAGCAGAGGAGCTTCTCAAGATGTTGGAATCTGTGATGAATTCCTTTATCATCTTGCACTGTCCATCTTTATGACTCTCTTACTAGTGCTAAGCTTCGCTCACCTCTTGATATGAGGAAGCCCACTGGAAAAAGTACTCAGAAAATACCCCACAGACGGATGCTTCAGTCTTATTAATGTTGGTGGGAGGCTGGTTTGACCAGGTTTGCATTGTGTTGTTACAGATCTGAGCAGAGAATCTGTCGGGTTCTTTGGGACTCGTGTCACAGTCTTGTGTTTGGAAAGCAATCATTGATTTTCAAGGTATTTACAGCTTCTTTTCAGCTTTGAGTTTGGGATTATTAAAGAATTTGAGGGCTTTGTGGGGAATTTACGAGGATGTTGTGGAATTATGTCGTATTATGCAGATTAAAACAGAATAGGTGGGAAATGTTTATGCCTGTGAACTATAATATTTTGTTTTGTATGAATTACAGAACATACATGTGTGACCTGCTGGAGCGGGGCCAGAGGAGCCACGGAGATGGTCCGAGGCTGGAGCAGCTCCCGTGCGAGGACAGGCTGAGAGAGTTGGGGGTGTGCAGCCTGGAGAAGAGAAGGCTCCGGGGAGACCTTCCAGCACCTCCCAGTGCTGAAAGGGGGCTACAGGAGAGCTGGGGGGGCTCTGGATCAGGGGGTGCAGGGACAGGACGAGGGGAACGGTTCTAAGCTGAAAGAGGGGAGATGGAGATGAGATCTTGGGAAGAAATGTTTTCCTGTGCGGGGGGTGAGGCAGTGGCCCAGGGTGCCCAGAGAAGCTGTGGATGCCCCATCCCTGGAGGGGTTCAAGGCCAGGCTGGATGAGGCTTTGGGCAACCTGGGCTGGTGGGAGGTGTCCCTGCCCATGGCACTGGGTTGGAACTCGATTTCCAAGACTCCTTCCAACTCAAACCATTCTATGTATTTTTTTCAGGAGGACTGGGCTTTTGGAGGTACTTGGCCATCTCAGCTTGATTCCATGAGGCATTCAAGTCCTGATCTCCATTAAAATCAATCTGCATGTTTTCATAAGTTTAATTTCTAATTGGGTGCAACTTAACCTAAGTGAACATTAAGTAGTCTGAATTTAGGGAGGAATAAAGGGAAGAATCTCTTTGTAACATGAGAGTATCTCTCTGAATCAGAGAGTATCTTCTCCCCTTTTTCCCTTGTATCATCCAGTCCAAAGCTTTCTGGGCTGGTCTGTGCTATGACCACAGATGTGTAAGATGTGTCCCGGGCTGGAACAGATAAATCACGCTTTGCTTTTCTGAAGGACAGTGGAAACATTTTATCAGTACAGCCAGCAATAAAATAACTGCGATACAGTTGAACAGGTACTCGCTCTTCTTACTGTGATCTGAAATAATACGGTCTTCCTTTCTCTCCGTATGAGAGCTTCACACTCTCCTGGAATTTGTGCTTTTGTGTCAAGTTCAGTAGTAAACCAGTTATTTAAAACTCTTCTGTCTTGCTGTTTAGGATCAGGGTTCTCTCGGTTTGGGATGAGCGGGTCTGGTTTCTGACAGTCTGCTCCGCTTTGAGGAATATTCATCGCTGCACCGGTGGCAGTGGGCTGCAACAACCTGAAAGACTGAAAAGTGGTCTGTAGGTTGTGAAGTGGATGGTACTGACACTATCTTTTCGAAAATTTGAATCATCTGAAGCCAAAATCCTCTTTCAGCTCAGGTGTTCCGTAGGACGTTATTTACTGCAGAGCTTTTCTGTGACCAGCTTAAGGAATGATTTTAGGTTGCTTCTGGGTGTTTGGTTTTGGTGGTTGGTTGGTTTGTGGTTTTTTTGTGGTTTATTTTTTTATTTTTTTTTTTAATTGCTACCAGGGCATTGCAGTGTACCTTTGGTACCCCAGGTTTAGATTCCTACACTTCTGTTCCTGTTAATTGCGATTGTTTACAGCCATTTGAAGGGGGGTTTGAGGATTGGGAAGTGCTAAGCAACACCATAGGGTGAGGCTGTAAAACAAAGGGGAAAAAAATATCCAGTGGGCATGTGGATTAGCTCAAAATTCGACCCAGTGGAGGTCAGACAGTTAACCCTGTTCTTTTGGGACCTCTCATGACCAGGTTAACCAAAACTGCAAGACATATCCTTCAAGAGGATGCATACTTTTAGAAAGAGATTTGTATAATATATATACTTTCTATAATGATGACTTTAAATTGCTGTGATGGCTTCTTTTTTTTTTAATCTGGCATGTTGAATGTTGTAGAGTCACGAGTCATCTCAGTCATCGAGATCAGCTGCTTAG
>NW_010109608.1:0-4375 GCF_000699245.1 Pterocles gutturalis
CTATCCCAGCTGGACCCAGGACAAGGACAAAGACAGGTGGCCTTGTTTTTGTGATTCAGATTAGATAATTGATCTAGATAATCTACATTTTATGTCAAAGCAAGAGCAAAAGAAAAATATTGGCTTTAAGTATGAAAAAAAACAGTCACTATAAGACATACAGGAAAAGACTTGGACCATTTTCATAGTTAACCATTTAGTGTGATCTGCTTGTGTGATGTCATGGTCAAAAATGTCTGACATTATGTATGGATTTAGTGATGCAAAGTCCTGAAGTCAGAGCTGCCTGTTACGTTAGAGCGCCAGACAACAAAATGAAGGGGGGATGGAGGTTGAAGCTAGCAAATGGGAAAATATAATACAATTTTAATAAAATTTTATTTCAGTAAGTGAAGCACTTTATCAAAGGGTGCGGTAAAGCCATCTCTACCCCTCTGTTTCCCCCCTTCCCTTCTTGAAGTTGTTAAATTGAGAAATTGCGTCTCTCTGAATACACCATTTATTTCAGCTGCAGTTCTTAAGCCACGTGCAGGAATCACTGGATGAATTTTAAGCTTTGTGACAAAATCTGTCACACAGATGTGGATTCAATAGCTGTTCATATAGCCAGTGCACTGAAAATACTTTTATTGCAGTTGGGAAATAATAGTTGAATTTAACGAGAGATGCTTAAAGTGATTGTTTAAAAATATTTGGTCCAAATGGTGCAGTTTTCACAAAGACTGAAGTCTAAGGAAAACCAACTCCTGTCACTGAGTCTGCATTTTCCCAGTGTCTTGTGAAAAGCATCCTTCAGACAAGCCATTCAGAAGTATTATACTGTTCCATAATTGTAAACCATGGAAACTACCACAAGATAGTCTCCATAGCAGTTACAGTGGTTAACAACTAGTGGTTATCAATCAGGAGAGAGGATGTACTTTTCTTTGTATTTATTGTTTATTTTGATTAAAGCATTACGTGCTCATTACTTTAAGCATAAAATATTATTAAAGGTTTTCCTCATTGTCACCTTTGATAATATCTATTTTTAAAGATGTTATGCCTCTACTCCTAATCTCTGTAGATTAAATCTGTACTTGTATAGGAAAAATACATGATGTTTTCTTTGTTCTAGATCAGTTAAAAGGATTTGGTATGTCAGAAGTCATATTGTCACTTCCCATAGCATGTTACTGGTCAATGATTCCTTATCTGGATCACTGAAGAAGCCAGGTTACTCAATTAAACAAAGGCATTTAGTTATGAACTCTTATTTATTCTCCTAACTCAATTTCTTTTCAGTAGCATACTGAAACAGAAGTTCTGTGCTTAATAATTTTATGGATATAGACTGAAACAAGCAGTTGAAGGTTATCTTTAGGTTACTTTCAGTGGTTGTCACTAAAAGGTTTTACTTTCTTTGGGAAAAAATGAGTCAATACTTTCTTCCCCTTTTGTGCATTTCATTATGCTGCTCTGACATTATAGGAGAAACATTTAATATTTCATATTACGTACTCTTTGAGAAGAGAAGGTTTGACTTTTTGAAGGAAGTGAATAGTACCAACAGTATGAAGTTGTTTTTATTTCACTTTTAAAGGTTTAGCAATTTTCATTAATAGTGTGTGACTTCATGACAAGGAAATCCCTGTCTGGAGTCATGTCATAAGGAGAATGATATGCACCATCAAGAAAACAATATATTTTTTTCCCCAATTAAAATATCTGTTTCAAAATCCTGTTTAATTTTCTCTGCATATAAATTTTAATATATGAGAATAACAGTTAACAATATTGACTTGGATTTTTTTTAATTTTTGCTTTCTTGAGAATCCATATACTATTACAGTACAATATTGATCTCTGCCTAAAGCAAAATCAAGCAAAATTGATTTCACAAACCACAAAATCTGTCATGATGTTAATATATTACTAATTGAAGAAGTGGTTAAATAAATGAACCTCACAGTAAACATGAGAGCTCAACACACGTAAAACCTAAAGGTCTGGCAAAGGAAATTACACCAGCAAATTTAGCTTTAATGCAGGGACTACATTATCCGTATATGAGCTCAGTCAGTGTAAAGAACACAGTGTTGTCTCAACATCAAAAATGCTCTTCCCCGAAGTGAGTGGAAATATGCAGAGAGTATTGTACTGACATTCCTAAAGTTTGATCAGAATCCTTTGTAAACTTAGGTCACAGGGCCTATAAAATCCTACCAGCTTCTCAGATTACATGTAGAAGTGCAACCTTTCCCATCCTGCTATGTACCTCGTCTTTGCCACCAGGTCTTTAGACCTCTCTTGCATAAGCACTGACTCTGCTTGCTCATACCAGTGCCCAGGTAGAAATTGCCTTCCCTCCACCCCAGTTGATCCCATGAAATGAATATCATGGGAATCAACATTAAACAATGTTTGATACAGAATGAGGGTTTTACTGATTTTTTTCCCCTTGTTCTAATCCAATGTATTCCATTGAAAACATCTTCTGAAGATCCCCACACTTTCTATTCTGACTCATGCCAATACGTTAACTTTTCTAATACTTGGTAAGTATTAACAAGGTATGAGAACTTGAGTAGGTTCTCATAGAGACCTGAGTAGGTTCTCACAGCTGCTTTAACATAAAAATGGGTAAACTAACATGTAAAGCCTGTAATGGAGGAGGAGTAGCTTGTGTGTCTTTCCTGGTCTCATTGTCTGCATGCTAATTCTATCACTTGGGCAAAAAATCAGGAAGTTTGTTTTTAAAGATCCTGTAACATTCATTGTTGCCTTGAGTAGCAGTGAAGAAGTTGACAGATTGCTGGTTCCTATTTGTAGTCAGCAAAGCTTCTTTTATGTCTTATTCTCTGCCAGAAAAGTAATGGAAGCTACTCAGTCAAGAAAATACAGTAGTCCATTCAGGAAAGCAGAAAAAGAAGTTAGAGACAAAAGGAGCTGATTGCAGGAGTTCATTACTCCCAAGGAAGTGAGAACAGGCAGAAGTAAGTTAGAGCTCAGAATAGTCAGGGCTTGTGAAGGAGAATCACAAAGAGCACTACTTATGTTGATTAAAACCCCTCTGCAATTCATGTCAATTTCTCTTGCTGCAAAAGTGCATCTATTTTTGCCTTCTAAATACCGTGTGATTTTTTTAATCAAACTCTCTTTTAAATTTTAAAATTACTTTCTCTCTTTTTTTTTTCTTTTTTTTTTTTTTCTCAGTTTTACTACCAAAAGAAAAAAAAAATCTGGTAGCATCACTTTCACGACTTCCTGACTTTTTCCATTTGTCTTTCTTTTTTGTGCTCTATAACATTTCAAATTTCTTCCCTAATTTCAGAAGCATTAGGTACTGTTAAAATTACAGTTCTTCACTAGATTCTTTGTCGCAGAAATGCAATAGGCAACTTCAGACCTTGTTTAATAAAACCTCAATAAAACCTCAGTTTCTGCTCAGGACAGAAATTGTCAAGGAACAGTCTTCACATCCTAAGGAACCTTGGACAAATAGTCCTTTCTAAAACTAGGAGATGACGTAAAAGTTGTTTGTACAACTAAAGAGAATAGAAGAAACATGAGCAAAGCGAGGTTAAGGGAATTTACGCACTTGTGTGTGTGGACCACCACTTGTGTTAGGAAAAATTTCTTCACTGAAGAAACAAACACAGGCAGCCCAGGAAGTGACGGAATCACCATCCCTGTATGTATTTAAAAGATGTGTAGATGTGGTGCTTAGGGCTGTGGTTTAGTGGTGGACTTGGCAGTGTTGGGTTTATGGACTCAATGATCTTGGGTGTCTTTTCCAACCTAAATGATTCTATTATTCTGTGTTTATATTCCCTGTCTCCCTGTGTGCACTGCTTGCTTCACTGGGATTTCTACAGAAGTGACCTTGCCAATTAAAAGACATAAAATTTCTGTAGGTAGTCAAGCCACTAAATAACAGCAGCTTTGCCTCTTCATCCCTTGCTCTAGCTAGTTACGTCGGTCTCCTTAAGAAGTTGCCATAGCCAGGTAACCCAAATCTGGTTCCTCACTTCCATACGTCTCAAATGTTTTTTGATGTATCTGGAATATTATATACATTCCTGAATGTAACACACACGTTATTACTACGACAGAATTTCATGAAATGTATGTAATTTCCAAAGAAAATAAGCCATCTGAAACATTTTTAGATTAATACTGTTATCAATGTAACTTGTGCTATAATCTATCTTCTCCTCAAATATAGATAGATCTGTTATCTTTCTTTTATACGCATGCTAATGTTTAGAGGTTTATAATATAAAATAAAGATTTAAAAAATTGAGCTGTTTAGGCTAAAATAGAGAAGATTCAGAAGGGATAAACAATAAAATCATGTGGGTCAAGGCAATGCCAAGCACTAATACAGGCTGGG
>NW_010109609.1:0-27447 GCF_000699245.1 Pterocles gutturalis
CTAGCCCGGGCAGGCTAGGAAAAGCAGAAAAAGTAGAGCGACTTCCTGACACACAAACTCTCCTTTGATAGCCGCCACTAACACAGGCTTTCCCCCCCCCGCACCCCCCTACACAAAAAAAAATTTTTTCCACCCCCCTGCGCTGCTTTTGTCCACCAAAATGAGCACTCGTGGCTGTAGTTCCTGTAATTTCTCAGGAATGTATGGCAGAGCCCTGAATCCAAAAGAAGAATGTCTAAAAATAAAATTGAAAGGATGAAGCCACAGTTTTATTTGCAAATGTCATGCTGTAGTAAACGGTGTCAGTGACATTTCTGAATCATTCACAGTGTAATGAAAGGCATCTTGAACTGCACCACCTCTGTTACATTAGCCAGCAGAAAACACCAATGAAATCCTCAAAAATTCCATACAGAAAAATCCTCCTTTCAGGTATTTTCCAGGAAGTTGGGATAATCAGGTTCTGAAGCTCTGTTTAAACAACACCAGAAGCCTCCCTGACCCTTTCCACCCCAGTCAGCATCAAGCTCCTGTGTTGCCAGCCTCCCCTGTAGCTGTTGGAACAGCCAAGCCAAGGTACAACTCTCCCCACCAGTCAGCCACAACCTGGACTAAATTCAGAGATACCCTCAAGTCCCCTAATTTAAGATTTCTGCTTTTCAGGATCTGAAAGCTTTTCACCTTGAGAAATTTGTGGGTGAAGTTAAATCCATGTAAAGACTGAACTTAGATCAACAGTGCATTGTTGTTTGACACTTTTTACCCTCAATCATCTTCTCGAACAGCTCCATCCATGCCTGCCTCTTCAGTATAAAGTGACACTTTTGCTATCAGATAAATAGTACTACACCAAATACCATTCAGTATGTGGCAAGCAGATGCCTTTGCAGGTTGGGTGACATAATGAGTACACAGAAAAAAGCAATTAATATTTTCTAGAAGGACCACCTCTCTGTAAACAGCGTTTCAGAAATGCAGCCTCTGTGGCAGCTGCTCCTCTTTCCTGGTCTGAGAGACTTCTTTTGTGATGTTTTTAGACAGCAGAATGCATCTCACATAATGGCATTAATTCATACCTAATGGATATCCTTCTGTTGCAGAAGCATTTTCAGTTAGACTGAGCTAAATCAGTCAATGAAACTGATAACTGTAATTACCTCATCTATTTACCACTAGTTTGACGTGTTTGTCTTGGCAGTGGAGCAAAAGTCACTTCCTGGGATTCTTCTCTTCCATCCATACTTAAGATGACTTAAAAGTGATTCTGAGTAACAATTAGTGTCTCCAATGTCAAAAACTCCAATGTCAAAAACTCCAATTAACATCCTGAAAACCCTGCAGGGATTCTGCACTTCTGCGGGGACCATTGCAGCATGCATTAAAGAAACCACAGAGAAGTACACGCATAGAATATTCTATAAAACTGTCAGGGACTACAGAAACAACAAAACATCCTCTGCAATTTTTTACCAAAGGTCAACAAGAGGCCAACAGCACTGCTACATTCAGTCAAGTTCAGACCTTCCTTCATTTTCATCTTATTCTTTTTACCTTATTCCAAAGTTAGGAAATGAATTCACCGTACCTGTTCCAAACTTAGGATACATGCCTGACACACAGGCAGGCAACTGAGCCTTTCTCTAGCTGGAGGACTAGAGCATCCACACATCTCTGAAAGGGCTACCTGTGCTTCCCAAACTCTAGTTGGTCAAAGGAGACAAGAAATTATATAAAACTTGTCTTGCTTGCTGGGACAATATATTCCCAGAGTTAATACAAACAAGGGCAAATACCTTAAAAAAAATTTAAATATGTAAAAATTAAGTAAAATAAGTGAAAAATACTTCCTCAGATCACAGCTATTTTCCTCCCTGTTCAGGATTGCTTTCTACAATACAATTATAAAAGACAATTAAAATTACTAATAAATCCACTTTACCAGCTTGTAACTAATAACACACTGGGTCAATTCCACTTTTCTTCCTGCTCAACATTTCCATCAGCAAAAGAACAATTATCTTTAGATGCTTAACACTGTAGTGTTCGGTCAACACTGTGACTGATTCTGGACGAACATTCAATACTTGATGGGTTTGATGTGATTAGCATTGCTTTTGCTGTATGGTAAAATGACCATGTAATCATACTGTGTATCCTCTCCAACTCAGTAAGAACAAGCTATCAAGTAACTGCAGTTGAAAACTGTGGTTTCTAAATTAGAAAAGCAAGATTTTCTGACCAGTATAGCCCAAGTGTGTCATTTATGTCTGCTCATCTGACAAACAAACTTATTACATAACTTTGTGTCCTCCTGGTTTTGCCTGGAAAATTCCTTCATAACTGGGAATCTCTCCACTCTTGCTGGAGTCAAAGTAAATAGCTGTCACAAAAATAATTAAGGAACGCACCTTAAATAAGTCTCTGTTGGGCTTGGGTCCCTAAGATGCTTGCAAAGGAGACTTTCTAGAGGCATTTGTTTGGTTATTCTCTGCTTATACTGAGCATTGCACCTGAAGCAAGTAAAAACAAAAAAAAACATTTCTTGATGGCTAAGCCTAAATGCTAAGAGGTGAATGTGCAATTAGTGCTTGAACCACTTTTCACAGAAGCTAACTGAATGAAAGATTGCAAGGCCAAATGTCTGTGGCTCTGATCCCCACAGGTTTACTACATTGCATTTAATGTGGCACTGAGTTCTTTACTTCATCAGAGTTATCATAGTTATCAGGTGCTTACATCAACCACAGCAGTCATCTCTGTACATCACCATTTGTACCACAGTCACACACCCATGCCTCAATCCAAATACTCATGAGTATGCTATAGACTAATCAGAGTTATACATCGTTTAGGATTCCTGTAACATCCGCAGGTTGGCCCAGAAGGCGAATGGTAGCACGCGGAGGCAAGTGAGCTAGTTTCAGCCTGGTTACTTGGGTTAACAGTACCTTTAGCAAATGCTGGAAGCAGATGCCACCATCACCTTGCTCTGAGTTGTTTCCACAGGGCTCTGGCAGCCTCACTCTGCGCCTTTGGATTCTGCTGCACTGACCTTGGCTGGCTGCGTTCATGCCAACCTGCCTCCTGAGCTGGCCACCTGGCCTTCAGCACAGTTATAGGCTAGAGATGTGCAAGGTCGTGGCCCTGCACAGTTGTGGGATGAAGCTAACCAAGGACCTCCTGAGCCTAGTCCAGTCCAACAGGTCACATTCATGATGTGTCATTGTAAAAACTGAAGTGCCTGTCTGCTCCCTTGGATACTTCAAGTCCAAGATTTGCTGTTTGTAGGTATCTCCGCAGCACCACACCTGATTTATAGCTCACATGTAGCATGTAAGTGCAGCTGACACTGATAAAATAACTGGTCTCCAGACAGAGTGCCCAGAAATTTAAAAAAAAAAAATAATCTGGCATTGAAAGTTTTATGCAACAGTTGAATAAAGAGCAAATAAATGCATTGGCTAGAACTTGATGAAAAGCAAACGTTGACATTCTGTTTTCAATACAACTTGTTACAAGCAAAATAAACAAAAAGTGACTTGCAATACAAAGACCCATCTTATGACAGTCCAATTTCTGGAGTGCTAGTAGACATATTTGCTCTTGGATGGATTTAGAAGATCCAAGTTCAAATTTGTAAAGTTTAAAAATGCTTCTAGGCCTAATTCTGCCATCAATAAAACATTTAGTTACACTGTACATGACATTGTAAAAATTACTAATTTTAATAATTTTTAATTATGTTGTGATTATTTGAAGTACTTTTCAGTTTTTCACAAATAGGCTGTATAAGAAACTTTCAAGTTTGTATCCTTGGTGTGCATTAATCAGCAATGTGTCAAGCTGACTTCTAGCATATAAAAATGTATCCCCCCTTATGAAAGTCATTCATTTAGAAGAACATGCAAAAACAATCAGAGAGAAAAACAATCAAAAGAGCTCATCTTACCCCTGTCTGCATTAAGAGAGGAACAGCAATGACTGCAGGTGCAATACCTGAAACAATCTATAATTCATGGATAATTGACTATATTTCAAGTTAATTAGAGTCCTTTGAACTAATCTAGCAATTTGGCATGGGGAGTCTAGTGCAATAAAGCCAGAAATGCCAAACATATTAACTGTAAGAAGTTTTCCCCAGAATTCTCCATTCCCGTATAATGATGATTCAGAACAGAGAAATCTGGGAAAAGCAGAAGCACTGAAAGAAAGTAATTTGCAGATCTCAAATATTTTTCTTCAGATAATATCAGTACTTAAAAGGAATAGATGACTTGACACTGAGACCTGTGCAGGTGAGGTCATCTTCGGTACAAACATATAAAAAAAGATGATCCCTGTCCCCACATTGCAGAGTAAGAATCTTTGCTTTTTGTCTTCTCATCATGTACCACCTGAATAAGAGCAAAGATGACTTTTAAGGCTGCAAATGACACCACAGCAGCTTGAAAATCGACTCTGAGGATGTGGAATGACATTTATTTTTACTACACTTCAGCTCATGAAGCAAGCTTCGAATTAGAAAGTAAAAGATTATACGTGCTGGGGAAAATGATGTTCACTAACATTTTTCGGTGGAGGATGGTCGTCACCAGATTAGTCAAACAAGTCTACAACAACGTGACTTCTCAATAGTGTCAGGTGGCAGAGAGCTCGTCTGTTGTACTCACTCGGGGCAAATACCAAGCCAAGTTATAGTTTATCAGCTGTTGCAGAAGTTGAGGTGTGGAAATACAAGGCAGAGGGGCTGTGGGAAAATGGGATAATCTGTCAGTTGAGGAAAGAAATGGCAGCTGTAAGAACTAGAAACTGTCCCTGACTCTGTCAGGTTCCTTGGCCATTTCTAGATGAGTTACCTGCATGTCTGCATTTGGCTGATGATGATTTTGGAGCACCTGATAGAAGACATCGAGGTTATAGATTTATAGAAGCACCAAGCACCCAGAACAGCAAATAAGTCTGCTGTAGCAGTTAGTTAAAATAGAAACTATTCTGAACAAATATCAGGGCCAAGAGAGTATTCAAAAATATAGTAAAAAGTTCCTAGTTCGCTGGAAGTAGTAACTCCTTACCTTTAATGCAGACTGTGATGATAACAACGTTTGCAAAATATTCAGAGGCTGCAATAAAGTTACCCCAGAAAAGCTCATGAAGAAGCTGGCAGCTCCAAATTCAGCACACTGTCTGGGTTGTGCGGTGATAAATGGGGCTCACAGTCACACACTTAGTCCATGAAATGTAGAGACCAGCTTCATTCCCAGATGCTGTCCTGCATTTACATTAAACAAGGCGCCAGTCCTGTGGAAAAAATAGTATGCAGTCAAACGATTAAATCATGTCACATAACACACGTTGCGCGGGGGAAGGAAAGGGGGGGCTGAACTATGCTGCCAAAGGCAGCGTTAGGGCTGGATTTGTCCAGTTCTTGAGAGTTTAACTTTGTAAACCTAATGGTGTTCTTTCAACTGGGGTTTTTTTTTTTTTTTATGATGCAACTTAATCTTCCTCATTGTTTTGTTCATTTTTGTTCTCTCTGTCTCTCTCTGGCTCACTCGCTGCATTCGGTGTGTACCTCAGTGAGTCAGGAGAGAAGGCTAGCCAGGGGAGGACATCAGGGTGAACAACCCTCTGGACAGAGACACAAGGCAGAAAGAACAGGATGGGAGAATTGTCTAGTTGAGCAGTGATATGAAAAGCACCAGCTGTAGCCCAGCCTAGTGAGAAAGAGTGCAAAATGCTTTTTCAGGGGAAGAGGGAAAGCGAGATCAGGAGCGCAGCTGGGGGAGGTGAGCGTGGAGGGACAACGAGATCGGAAGGCTGGTGTTGCTGCACGGGCATTGCCTCCTGCCACGCTTTCCCCCTGGCTCTCCTGCAGCACAACAGGTGACATCCTCCTGCTTGCCTCACAGAGCCATGGCGCGAGGCTGCTGTGGTGCTGGTCTTCATCCCATGGGAACACGAGGGCCATGAGGCTGCTAACGGTGCCGGTCTTCATCCCATGGGAACACGAGGGCCAGAAAAGCTCTGATGGAAAAGAGCTCCCCCCACACACACATGAAAGAGGAAAAGCACTAATAACAAAGGAGTCCATGCAAGCAACACCAAAGTCTCTGTGTCCAGGTACAATACTCCCTGGAGACAAAAGCTTTCCTCTCAGTCACGGTCCTCCCCAAACAGCTCCTTGCAGGGATGGCCGCATGTCCCATCTCACTTAAACCCAGGAACTGGATCCTTCAGTCTCCTGCCTGTCTGTCGCTTAGTGAATCTTTGCACTCCCAAATTACCTGATTTTTGCCACACATCCGCCTCCAGGTCCTTGCCATCAACCCAAAATGCTTCTCACAAACCAGCTCCCTCCCAAAGCTGGCCCTGGGCTCTCTCCATCACACTCCTTCCCAGGGATGCCCTGATCAGATGGCCCAAACCACCAGCCAGAGCTCTTCATCCCTGACCTCGCCGACCCTGCTCCCAAACCAGCCACCAAGCAACAGCTGCCACAGTGCTCCAACATTCACTCTCTCGGCTCTTCCTCCCCTTTGCTTTAATCCAGGAGCCCAGTTGTCGCTGCCAGGGTAGGCAGGGACACTGCCACGGCGCTGGTTCCCACCCGGTCCCGCCTCTCTGCCAGGTTTCCCAACAGCATCGAAATTTCCATCGGCCCATGAGTTGGTGTACATTGGCACAGACGCCTGATAAACACAGGCATGCTTAAACGTGAGTTTGAACTGGCAGGGTGATGTTGGGTGTAACGGGATGACAGGCAGTCAGCTGAACAGCTTTGCAGGAAAAGGCCATGGTAGGGAAGCAGAGGAGTGACAGAGAAGGCTGCTTCAGGGCAAGAAAGTTGAGGAAAAGCAGAGAAACTTGGGGACAACTTGAAAAAGAATAGTTTGTGGCAAGGCAAGGGGAGTGCTGAACAGAAACCTGCAGTACAGCACACTGCTCCCCGGAGATGGCGAGGTACAAGCATCTAATTGTCAGCACGTGTCGGTATATACAACATATAAATATAAAGTTTTTTGGTACCTTAGTAAACAAGAACAATAAAAATGAAGTGACCAAGTAATTTAGCAAGCCAGCGATTAGTGTAAAAGGGAACAAGGGTGATTTATGATCCTGGGTCTATTGCTGAAGTTCCCAGCCAGAACATCCTCTTTCAATTGAAAAAGAAAGAAAAAAAGAATCTACTATCAACTTTGTTTTGACATTCCTGTGATTTACTTCAGTTGTTTTAAGAAATTCAGTTGGTTTACCTCCTTTTTGTTTCTGAGCAAAGGTATTTATATGACAGAACATAGGAACTGATTTTGCCAACATGTCAATTTGTGCTTCATTTCACAACCATGAGTTATACCCTTGCAATTAGCATATTCATACGTATTTGAGGAATGAAGTTCATTGTGGCTTTCTATCTCCAGATTTCCTCTGAAATAACAGTGGGAGGCTGAGGACCCTAGCTCACATTAACTGTGCAAACAAGTTGAGTGGTTTAAGACTCCTGCTCCTCCCCAGCTGCTTATTTCTGTCCCACTGCCAGACATACCCTCAGAGCAAAGCTGCCCAACAGGAGTGCATCCCAGCCCTTCACTGTCACAGTCTGCAGCTCAGCAAAATGACACAAACGTCCTTGCATTGGTTGGATTCTGAACTGGACCAGATGAAATGTAGGTGGATGTGCCGTTCAGCTCACTTTGCTACAGACTGTAGTAGAGCAGAGGTTGCATTTGATGAACAGAGATTTTTCAAAATGTATTTTAAAACACAGCTTATTTTCAGCCATGTTGTGTATCTCAAGTACCTGTAATATGGAGAACAGGAGGAATAGAGACTTTTCTACTAGTCAAGACAGTGTCAGATCTGAGTTTGAAAAGTCAATCTGCACACTTGGCAAGTAAAGAAGAATCATTAAACTATTCATGGAAACCCAAATAGACCTGCTAAATATAACTTATACACACTGGAAAGAAAATGTTCCTTTAAAAAAAATGTTGTTAAAAGCAAAGGCTTTGATTAATATTTCTACATTTATGTTTCTAGACTAGCGTGTGCTGCTTATAAGAAAAAAATGCTGTTGCTTTTTCTCACTGAGAAATTTCTGGTTATCATATATAATTATTTTGTCAGAATAAAGACCAAACCGGCAATACCCTGGGGCAGGAAGCACATGATCTTTCCTATAGTAAGGATTAGGGAAGAGCTTCCCATAAGTTTTGTTGTGTTTAACACTGAAAATATGGAAAGCAAGACTGAACACTGGGAGCAGCAGATCCCTTAGTGATGAGAGGGACATTTTGGCCAACAGGAGGACTTCACCAGCTGTAGGCAAGTATCTGAGGAAGGTTTTAGAGAAGCACGGGCAGACAACCTACCTTGGTTTCCAGGTGAAAAAACAGGGCTGCCAAAGAGGTGAAGAGCAGCTCAGCTGAGTGTACAGGAGGAGCGGCTCCCTGGGGAGGATCTGGGTGAACTGCCTCTGATGTCAGTCACCTGTTGACCCCAAGGAAAGCAGCAGTCATGGGGAGCTCTGTGCCTCTGCAGGGGTTGCTGCTCCTCCCTTCCCTCCAGCCTGGGCATGCAGTGTGCATGTGGGTGGCAGCACGCAAGGCTACACCAGCAGCTCTCCAATCAGTAAATGGAAATGGAGGCACATCAGGAGAACAGTTTGGGAAGCACCTGCAGCAAGGAGCTGCCAACTAGTGATTCAGCAATACAGGGTTTCAGGAGAGAGATCAAGGTCTTCTGCTGACGGTGATGTAAATACTGCAGTCCCTAATACCAGACTGAACTCTGCTGTGGGTTTCAGTATTGCTTTCTTTCATATCAACAAAAGTCATACATGAACAACACAGGCAAAATGTGACCGTGCGGTCCTGTGTTGCTCTTGGTCATGGTTTGTTTGTTTGGTTGTTGTTTTTTTTTTTCTGTCTCCTACTGGCACTATAATTTGTTTTAATCTCAAAGTCGTGCTTGCAGTGACTACAGTGCTTGTTCTCACCCTGTATTTACAGACTCCCTCTGCTGGAAAATAGCTATATATGTTATCTAGCCATTTAATGACCATAAGTGAAATGACTTGTAAACAATGTATTTTGTAGCAAATGTGTAATTTTTATTTACACTGTCCGTAGAATTCAAAAAATATTTTGACATCTTTCCTAAACACTGGCATATTTCTAAAACACACACAGGCAGGAGTTAGGAGTTGGTTTTTATCTTCAAAGCTGGTCTCTGAACAGTATAAAAAGCTACAACACTTTCAGTAACCCTGTAATACATTCATCCACCGAGTAAAGTTTTGTTTTCTTTCTTCTTCTGTAACTGGAATGATCACTGAATATTTCCCCTCTGTAGTCCTGAAGGCCCCTCTCTTCTTGACTTCATCACGGATGACAAGAGTCTGCCACTGACTTTACAGAAGCACCTGGACATGACATGTTGGACAGTCTGGTTTCCTTAGCAGCCACTTTTGAATATACTGTTAAAAGCAAATGGAAAAGAGCACTAGCAACCCAGGTTTTAACACAGGAATTCCTGTTATTTCCTGGGAATTTTGAGGGGTGTAGTTCATATATTTCCTTAAGAAATTAATATCCCTGGTCCAAAGCATTTACTGAATCAGTGATACTAAGGAAATGAAGATACTACTATTAGATGAAGTCCTGTAATCATCAGAATAACTTCAGCGGGATAAAGCCCAGACACAATTTTAGTTTTTTTTTCAGAAGAATGTGGTATCCACCACTTTCCCTTTGAGCTTACTTGATATCAGACCAAAAAGTCTTCGGATAAGGTTCTGTGTTTGAAAGTCCAGCTAGCATAGCAGTTACGCTTCTTTCACTCCATTCCACCACCATGTCTCAGATGCCACCTATAGAAGCAACCTTCAATGAGAGGAGTACTTAGTCCTTGGTCCCTTTCCTGAGGTCATCAGTAAAGGCACCAACTATACCACGTAATTTATCTCTATGGAAACGAGCGAGCTGGACTCACTGAACTCTTAAACATTGATTAGCCAGGGATTAGAAGAACTGTTTGCTCCTTCTCTGCAGCACCAGCTCTGAACCACAGACATTGAAACACCCAGCTACCCACAGCTCCTTTGGAGCACTGGTGTTCCCCTTTTCTGCTAGTCCAGTTAAAGAACAGCATGCACTGGCTACAGCACCTCCAGTGTAGCCCATCATCTTCGCCTTTTGTCTTCCCATCAGTGCAAAACTCCCTTAAAAACCATTAAGGATGATACTGAGGATTCTCCCACCTTCTAGGTAGGATCTGATAATGCAGGATTACTGCAGCAGCTCCAACACAAACATGTATCTCTTCCGGTCACCAACACTCAAAGTTTAGTCAGGGTCTGGAGAAGTTCATGTATAAACCCCTTCTACTCTCTACATTGCAAGTAACAGAACATAAGGCCTCAGGACTTCATCACAATACCTTTTATGAAAGCTGTGCATGCAGTGAACTTCTGCGCTGCTGCCAGTCCCCAAGTCATGGTGACAAATAACACATGGATCTAATCTTCCTCCTTCAAGCACAGAAAAATTTTTCTCAGTCTTAAATGACCTCAGCTCAGAATTGCTTTTGGCTAGGCAATCAAATTGTAATTAATAACATGAATGAATGATGAACATTGTGATTTATGTTTGTTGACCATATTATTTAGACCTGGATTATGCTGTTGAGGGACTAAATTTGTTCTATGCAAAATGTGTTAAAGGGATGGAAAATCTGTTATCTGAAGTAGCCTCATCTCCAGCTGTTGGTAGGTAGATCTGGGCACAATGGGGAAGGAGTTCATAAAAAATTTTTTTCATCTCAAATTCTGGGCTAAACTATGACTGCTACTCCTGCACAGGTGAGAGCAGACCAAAGCTACTTTGTTCTCCCTGAGGAGCTTTTGTTGCTGCTGGGACCGTTAGCACAAAGGAATGCCCTAACCATCTCTCTCTCCCAGGCATAGACTTGGGCTAGCTGTGGAAAGGCTAGTTTCGGTTTAGAAGCTTAAGGAACTAAAGCTTTTCAACAAACATATGAAGGACAAGAATGTATCAAATATGACAGAATATTAGTCTTTGATTCTCCCTGTATCATTTCCTTCTCCTATTCTCTGTCTGGCCTCAGAGACTAGACACAGCTGAGAGAAGTTATCTTTTTCCATAGCACAGTAGAGACTGGGCTAGGATTCAGACACATCCTCCTAATAGGAGAAATATTGTCTGTCAGTCCAATCTAAAACAACTGAGTAAATGAAAATCAACACCCTACAAGCAATGTTTTCTATGATAAGTGGGTTTATTTTAAAGCCCTGGCACAACAACAGCGGGCAGAACATTATCTACAAAGTTTGTTGGATTTCAGTGTTTGTTTCTCTCATTGAATGACTAGATTTTGGCTGCAGTATCCTTCTGGACATATTTCAAGACCTGTTTGTTTCCAGTCATTTTGGCCAATGGCTGTATAAACTCAAGGTCCCATGATTATGATTCATTTCTGTGTGAATAATTTTGGTTAACAGGTTTGATTATATCTCTGTGTGATTTTTATACTCTTCATATGTACACTGAATGCATTCGGAGCCAGGGCTGTGCTTACCCAAATACCTTCTTTTGTGCTAAAGAACCAAAAAGTACAGATGAACATTTTAATTTTTTCATATTTAATGTTAGGTTTCTTTTTAATGGGTATTATATTCTTGTTCAGTTATACAGTGTGGTTGTTTTATTTATGCATTTAAAATTTTTCCTTTTTTTTTTTTTTTTCCTAGAGAGAATTGATGCAAGCATGTATATAATTATAAAATCATAGAATCATGGAATGGTTTGAGTTGGAAGGGACTTTAAAGACCATATAGTTCCAACCCCCCTGCCATGGGCAGGGACACCTTCCACTAGACCAGGTTGCTAAAAGCCTCATCCAGCCTGGTCTTGAACAGCTCCGGGGATGGAGCATCCACAGCTTCTCTGGGCAACCTGTTCCAGTGTCTCACCACCCTCACAGTACAAAACTTGCTCCTAATATCCAGTCTAAATCTACCCTCTTTCAGCTTAAAGCCATTACCCCTCATCTGATCACTACACTCCCTGATACAGAGTGCCTCCCCATCTGTCCTGTAGGGCCCCTTTAAGTACTGGTAGGCTGCCATAAGGTCTCCCTGGAGCCTTCTCTTCTCTAGGCTGAACAACCTATTTCTTCATTTTGCCTTTGTGGGGTCTGGCATATTACATACTAAAATGTGATATGTTAACAAGTACCCAAAATTTAATCCATCCTCAAAACCATGCTACAATTACACAATACCTCAAAAGCACCCAAACACAAATTTTTTGCTTTGGGAATGCCTACCTAAACGATGAGGTAACCACACTTGAGCTTCTCTTCTCAGCCCTCTCAGAAAACACTGGGGTATAACTGGATCTTGCTCTTGAAATGCTTGTATGTACCCATGCCCTAACTTCCCACAGGAGCACTTTCTGGTTAGCCTGGAGTGGTGGGAAGGATTCACAGAGACAACAGCGTGGTCTCCCATCCTTGCAACAGACCGAGTTTAAAATGTCCTTCACAGGCCCCTGAGTCATGTCAGCTTTCAACAGCCAGCCCACAGGAGGAGCGTTAGCCTACTGCTGCTGCCTGCTGGTTCCCCTCTCTTGTAAAACTGTTTCAGGTTTTCAACATTACCTGTTAATGAGCATTTTGGAAATTTTTTTTTTTTTGGTCTTTGCCTCCCAGTAACTGATGTCCTTCACACCCAAGGTCTGGGCTCTGATGCAACTTGTAGCCATCCCACTCTTGGAAAGAGGAGAAAAAGCCAACAGCGTGTGCCTAGGAATGGGCATGTGTGCAGAAAACACCCACAGCCAGCCCAGCTGCTCTGGGAATTGGGGATGGGAGTGAAGGCAGTGGCTCTTTTTGTGTCAGCCGTGACTGACTTAGTGACCTACTGTGAAAATGAAAACCCTCTAGAGTCTTTCTGGCTGCTTGTATATCCCAGTTCCATTTTCTGTGGAGACAGAAATGACATTGCAATCAGATTCTTCTCCGGATGATTACCTTCCTTCCCCAATGCCCAATTGATTATGGAATAATTGTTAATTTCTGTGTAGAATGATTTCATTCTATCATGCAAGTTTCAGTCTTTGTAAGTAATAGTGCTTTGTAAGTAATACTACTAAACTAGAAAGAGCTGTTTGTCCAATCAGGGATTATATGAAGCACAAAAAAACACTACTGAGGAGACAGGTTCTAGTGATTTAAAGAAGACAGTGTTGGGGACATTATTTGAAAGCTTCTGAAAGTCACACCATGGGGCTGACAGGCCAGTTCAGAAGGGACATGAACACTTACAGGCTCTCCCATTCAAGAGATGGGGTTCAGTGATAAACACAGCAGCTCTTTCCAGGCAGACCTGCTAGGCTGCCTCAATGGCACCAAGGCTTGCCTGTGCTTTGATGGAGATAGTAAACAGCAAGTTGGAGCCAGGCACAAGTGGGTTTTCTATTTCAGCTCTTTTTAGTGTTTTATTTTCATCAGTTGTAGTGTACAACCGGAACATTAGTCTCATGAATACAAGGTTTTTGCAACTTCTGCTGGGCTACAGCTGGGCCTGTTGAGTTAACCTGGCCAGAAAAAAGGAGGAGGAGACTGATGCTCTAAAATCCAGGTAAAGCTGGAGCAGCCATGGCATTCAGCTCTCATGAGATGCGAGGACAGGCTGCTACATGAAAGGATTTATGTGGCTGGTTTTATCTGAGGAACTCAGGCACAGCTGGCCATGTCCCTTTCTGTCCAGATCTATTGTAATGCAGTCTTCAAATTAAGGCTGTAAAAAGAAAGTAATCTGCATGGAAGTTTTGGCTGACAGAAAAACTTAATGAAAAACCAGTATGGATTGGGGAGGACAGGAACTATGCATAGGAACAATATTTTTCAGTCAGATTTATTAATTTATAATATATGTTACCAGGCAAGAAGCAATTTACAAGCATCAGCAAGGGTTCAATTGCTCTTTTATATATTCCCCAAATACCTACTTAAAAAGAGGAACAGCCCTTTAATAGAGATAAGCATTACAATGTTTTAAGGATGCTTGAAGCTTTTAAAAGGTTGAACATTCAAAATTAAGACTCTAACACAAAATAATAAGATCTTTATTAACTACAGAAAATCACAGGAAGAACACCCAGCAGACTTTGATTTTTGCTCATGACTTCATTAGTCTTCACTCTTCTCCAACCGTACTATCCAAAGCAGGCTTTCTCTATACCAAGCCTGGGGAAACTATTCCAAAAGAGGGCAGGGTTTTCCTCTGCAGGGAAGACTTACATGTTGAAGAAGGGGAGTATGGGAGGGTTGTGGGGGTGTGTATGCATTTGTGAGCATGAGGAGGTAGATTTCCTCTGCACAGAAGAAAATATTGCTTATAGTTGGTGAGATTTACACCTGAGTTCAGATCTTCAGCCAGAATAAATACAGTTTTCCTAAGTCCTGCTTACCATAGACAGAGCCAGTTCCCATTCCCTTGGTTTGGCCCTAGTTCTAGAAAAAGAAAAAAATGAAAAGTATTGCAATCCCTCACCTGTGGCAAACCCCTTGAAGAAATTTATATAGACATGTGAGAGGCAGAACATCTCTGTTTCTACTGAAAAACTTAGAGCAATGCTCAAATTTTGATGAGGCAAAACTAGAGATGTAGCGAAAGACCTTGGCAGCTATTAGTCAAGTCTATAAAGTAGTAAATGGTGAGGGGAAAGTCCACAAAAGAGACAAGATGATGAGGTTAAAATGGGGAGAAAGAACTAGTTGCGTGACTGGGGATACAGGACTGGGGACATGGGGAGGACTGGGGGATGCCAGAGCAACGAGTCATTGCCAGTAACCGTGAAGGAAAGAAGAGAGAAGTCAGATATCAGGAAGGTATAGAAGAGAACTCAGGGGCTTGTCTTGTATTACATGTATAAATCTGGTCTTGAAAGAATGTAAAACAAAAAAGATACCTGTTTCCAAGCCAAATGTAAGTGAATGTCAGGGCCAGGAAGCAGGTGGCAGTTTACCTGTATTTTTCCTTCCCAAAACTACCAATAAGTGTTATTTTCAATTAAAACAGAAACATAAGGTTTTGCATGACTTTTCACAGCTCTGTAATACATACATGCTCTCCTCTTAAATGAACACATCCACCACTGTCCTGCTACAATGCTAAATTTGCCTGAAACACTCTTACGGTAGTTAATTGATAATTTGGA
The DNA here is from genome assembly GCF_000699245.1 of Pterocles gutturalis. Classification (NCBI taxonomy): domain Eukaryota; kingdom Metazoa; phylum Chordata; class Aves; order Pterocliformes; family Pteroclidae; genus Pterocles; species Pterocles gutturalis. Next base: position 15,243 of record NW_010109609.1, read on the forward strand.
TCTTGCTCCAGATACACTCCTTCTATGACAAGGGTCACATTCCTAATGGAAAAAGTACAGACAGGAAGGTAATAACATGATGTCAATGACGCAGTTGAATTTTACTTTTATTTTACAGGTTAGGGTTTACTCTAGCTAACAGGCCTCTTCTAGTCAAAACAAAACAAGAATGCTCCCTCTGCTCCTCAGGGAGAGTGTTAAAATTCATTATCTCAATGCATTCTAGCTGCCTGTGAATAAATATCCTTTCTCAATGCTTGCTTGTGATGGAAACTGTTTGTTGTGCTTTGCAGTTACAACTTCTGAACCTTCGTCTTCTTCCTGCTCTCTCCTTGGCTCTGATTTCTCTCCCATTCTCCTGTGAGACTTGCTTTTTCTCAAATGCAATCTTTCTCTTTCTTTTCTCTCCTTCATGCCTTCAGGTTGCTAAAAGGCAGGAAAAAAAAAATGGGGAATTAAAAGTTGCTCCCATACGAACAAAAAAATCTCATTATTATTCACTAGTAATGTGTAATAACATATTCCAGTCACCTACCTCAGCAACAGCAGCTTTAACATGATGGGCTCAAATTCAAGGCCCCAGTCAGTCACCCTAAAACTCAGCAAGAGGCAACATGCTTTTGATTATACTCTATATATGGTAGGAGGGTCACCTGCCCAGAGGGCTTGAAGGGGAGAGCAGACAGGAGAGAAATAGGGAGGGGGTCTGAGACTTCAGCCCAGACCCCATGTTTCTGTTCTTTCACATGATCCATCTTTATGTGCCTGAAGGCTGTTCAGTGCTAGCTGCAAAAATCTCACTGAAAACAAGTGCTGAAGGTCATGAAGTGTCCTCAAAGACACATTTATAAGAGAAAAGCAATATGCAGATTTGAATTGCACCCACTGAATGCAAAAAAAACCCCGCTCCATTTAGAGATAAAAGTTTAAGCCTACTCCCAAATTTCCTTTCAGATCTCTAACGGCTATCTCTCGGTTCTTTGAGATCTCAAGTCCTTCATGTCTTCCAGACTTCAATGGTGACTGAGAGAATGACAACAATTTGGTCTACCTGAAAGGTAGATTAAAATATGGCCCAGCACACCTCACTGTGGATTACAGAAGGGTACCAGAATCCATGTTTTTAACTGGAACTGCAGCCGTATTTAGTGCATTATGCTCACTATATCTGTCATACAATTACTAGACACTCACAAACTTTCTAGCCATAGGCACTTTTGAGAAATGATAAGCGATAAACCAGGCAGCCACTAGTGAGGTTTGGCAAATGAGGCAATGTGAAGCTCCAAATGAAATTAATTCTGAGTCGTTCCTAAAGGAGAAAAAGAAGATTAGACAATACCCTTAAAAACTTAACAATTGCATAACAGAGTTGTCATCACCATAATTCTGCATATTCTTAGAAGACTGGGCATGCAAGGACTATAATTGTGGGACTGATCATGTAATGATGCTGCTTATTGAAAAGAGATTATTTTTTCTCTCTTGTTGCTGCACGGAAGGTGTGCAAAGAGAGCTGAAAATTATTTCTCCATGCAAACTGTCAGTGTCAACAAACTGAAAAAAAAAGATACTTGCTTCTGTTACTATTTGGTGCTAATGTCAAGTGTTATTCAAGCACAGGTTTTCAATAGGGTGACCGAATTTGATAGTGTCCTTCTGATACTTAAAAGCGAGTTAGGGTTTATTACCCTTCCTTCCATTGTATGATACACCAGATACTGTGTACCATAATCATAAAAATTTGTTAAAGTGTCATAGATAAAAGGTTGTTATTGGCTACTTTGTCAACACAAACCATACAGAAAATGATCGTGCCTCAGGATAGAAAGATGGGGACAAGAGAAGAATGAAATGAGGGGAGAATCCCCTGCTGGCTGCTTGCCCTCACAGTGAAAATATGTTCAGCCACTTATAGCAATGGCTGAGGCTGCAGCTGTGTGGTGACATCACAGAAAGCAGATGGATGGAGTCCCAAGCCTCTCAAACACCACGATGTCTGTCAGTCTTACAGATAACACCATATATGGTTAAATCAGGTCAGCAGCAGTGAGAAAGAAAGCTGCATCTTATGGCAAAAGTGAAGCAAACCTGGTTTTATATTGTCATGTTTTATTGGCACAGCCTCAGAAACCTCTAAAAACATAGCCACAGCCAGTACGGTGCCTCATTTTGAAGATACACATTTTTTAATAAGTCTAGAGGGTAACACTACATCAAGAATTCTCATACTAGTGATACTACCACTTTAACTTTGTTTGTGCTACTGTAAGGACCACATCATTTGAGAAATTCTAATTCAAGTTTATTTCTGCTCTTCCCCTGGCAAAGCCACAGCAATTACACCAGGGATAAAGCTGGCACGCTTGTTGGTTGGTTGGTTGTTGTTTTTTTTCCTTCTGAAGTGATCTTAAGTTGGTTGTTACCTACCAAAGAAACTGAGCGTTTGCTTTTGACATGCAATTGCTTTTCAAAGGACTCTGCAAATTCCTGTATGGAGTTTGATCTTGTCTCTGGGCATGAGCTGTCTGCTGAAGGTGTTCTGCTTGCTTTCCTGTGGCAGTGGCATTTGGCATCTTGGTCTTCTTGAAATTCCTTGGAGCCCTTGAGATGGCCCGAAGATGAGCCTTTGGTAGAAGCATGAAGTTGTGTTGTATGGAGGGAGGAAAGCGTGGCCTGAAAAACAAGAGGTCTTTGTTGAGTATTGAATATTAAAGCGGAACACACAGGTCAGATTCCCTCTGACACAGAGTGCTCTCTGAACAATGGCGCAGAATGAAGGACCTTGCTCAGCCTCCTGTATTTTTCCTTGTACGTGCAGGAAAATCACACTGACAAGAACTTGTTTTCCAGGGGCAGCAGCAGAATTTCCTTTTATTCCTGTTTTTGAGTATCTGAGCTTTGGCACCCAAATGAGCATTTCAAATATAAAGTATGGGGCCTACTGACACTAAAAGGAACTGGGACCCTTCCTAACCTCAGAAACTCAGGCTTCACATCTGATGGCAGGTTCTAGGCACGACTCTCAGAAAGCAAAGCCCCAGCCTTCTGTGGACAGATGAGCCAGATACCGGGTTTGACCCACAGGTGCTCCAGGTCTTGTCAGATGTTTGAGTTCATTTGAGTGCAACAGGGACCATTTCTAGCCCAGTTGTGTCAAATTTGCAGCATGGCCTACATGCAGACAAGATGCTCTATTGTCCAGGTCTGAATTTTCTGATGGTTTCTTGGGCACATTTGTCCTGAACTGACAAGGGAGCACTTTCAGGCCGTGAAGAGACACATCCCTACCAGAGAAATGATAGGAAACAGGCTTCCTACAATCTTAGGGCTAAAGCGGGGAAGGAGTAGATAGTTGTTTAGTTTCTATGTGATTCAATTTTCCCAGGCCTGACATGCAGATAAAAGGTATTGATCTGTGTCACCTGTGTTTAATTGCATGTCTATAAAGGAGATTAAACTGATACAGAACTGCTGTCTCCTGTGGAGTCATGTATTGGTGGTTTTAGAAGCAGACAGACCTGTAGAAGAGATGGGTGAGAAGACCTGGACCACATAGCACCAGGCATACCCCAAATCCTGCCAGCTGTTGATGCTTTTTTCAGGGTGAGGGTCTGGACACGGGTGAGATGCAAGTGGTGAAAGTTGTGAGAGAGAGATGGGAAGTACAAAAAAAATGAGAACCCCCAGGTGTTACGTTAAGGCACTCCAAGCACTCAGCTGCTGCATACATGTTTGAATGCTTATATGTTTTGTACAAGACTGGTGCTAAGCCTTCAGCTACTGAGCAGCTCAGAGAAGCTCTGTTGGCGTCAAGGGAGCTGTGATTGTTTGTAACTGAAGGTCTATCCCATAGATCCTGAAGCGCTTTCTAAGAAAATCCACTCAGACTAGGGTTTCTTGGTGTTATTTTCTGGGTTTGTTTGTGTTTTTTTTTTTCTCTTTGTTTTCTTAACAAACAGCAGAAAGCTAAACCAACTTGGTATAGTGGCCACATGAATCTACAGAATTCAGACTGCAAGGGACCTGTAACATCTGTGTACATTTGCGTTTACTCTGGCCTAGATGCTATTATAAATGCATCAGCACAAGAGGGACCTGTGCAGCCTTTCTCTGCACAGTGAGGCTGTGCATCCACGTGGTTGTGAATACATCACATTACACAGGCTTGGTAAGAAGTACTAAATCACCAGTAAATCTATACCTGACAGCATTATGCATCTCCCAGCAAAATGCTGCAGATTCATATAGGTAGATTTGTCTCCCTCGTTACTAGTTGCCATATGCAGCTGTTGGCAGTAATTGAGAATACATTTTCTTGGGGCTGTGTATCCTGCTATTTACTAATCTATCATTTTCACAGGCATCTGAAACTCTTGGTTCTTTCGCATAAGTCTTATACCTGACAGAAGCACCTAATACCGAAGAGTTTCCAGATCCTACGGTTCTGGTTCAGGTTCATTTCCAGACATAAACTTCCTTCAGTAACTAGTATTATGGACTGCCTCTGAGAGTAGTGGTAATGATTTCTGCCATACTATTTTTACTTTGGTTTCAAACCAATCAATACAGCTGTCATTTCTGTAAGGTCATATTGTATTGCTATTTTAAAAAGCATCAAAGCAATCACATTTGTGCTTGAGGGACAAGAGTACACATGCCATGTCGAGCTCAACAAGCTAAATGTGCTCAGTGTGATTTTAATGGCAACAACATGTATCGTTTCCTGGAAATAAAAATTGTCTCACACAAAAAATCACTGGTGTTTGTTCTTAGAGGGTTTGGGAAAAAAAAACCAGGCCAGCTCAAACAGATGATGTTATTCTATTAATCCTGTTTTACAAAGTTTGTAGATGTTTTATTTTACTAAGACGTTGCTTTTTAATTTCCCTTCACAGACAGAATTATAGTTAAGCCCTTAACAAAGAGACTGCAGTTCACGTACTGACATGGCAGCAATAGTCCAGAAAAGGGATGGGCCTTCTTCTGATATGTGTATCTGCCTCAGTGGACTAAGGATAAAGCTGCACATACATATTACTGTGACTGTACCTCCTCTCACAATGCCTTTGCATGATACATACCAACACACCTAGAAGGACAGGACAGCATGCTCAGCATGTTAGCTCACACCTACAGAGGACAGGAGCCTGAACACAACTGCTCAAGCATGAACATTTTTAGACTTATAACTAATACCGTACATTAGTCTTCTTTTATTTAAGATTGATGCAGTGGTGAACTGAGTCATAAAATGAAGCTCAGCAATGAAGCAGATCTGGCACTGACTTTAGATAAAATCCACGTGGCTTTCTTCCTGTTCCTTAGATTCGATACATGCATTTAATATATGCCTTCGGTGCCAAATTCATTGCTTGTTAACATTGTAAATAAAAATGTCTGAAAACTGCTGTAATTTATGCTCCCTCTCCTGAAGTCTAAGCAGCTGTGGGCAACACAGATCGCCTCTGTACCTGCACACTCTGGTGTCCCCCCACTGCTGCTGCCTTCCCTTGCCACAGGTCTCTGAGCTCAGCCCCAATACCTGCTCCGGCCACAGCAGCTGCCTCTTGCCTACATCTGGTGCCTCTTTAGCAAACTCTTCTTGCTTGCTGGCTCCTAGGATCTGACCTTGAGTAGTTCTTAAACTGGAGGAGAAGTGGGGAGGAGGTGAACCAAGGGAAAAGGCATGGAAAAAAGGAACCATAAATGCTCCTCCAGATCAAAACAGGGAATTTTTGCTGGTGCTGGGAAAGCCAGAAGCACCAAGCCTGTTCTCAGGGGTTGTTTCTCACTCCCTTTAGTACTCCCCTTTTTCTGCTTGAGCCTTTGTGTAAAGGCCAGTCATGCTCAGTGAATGTATTCACACAGCAGCTAATCTTTTGCCAGTTGCCCATCTAAAAGACACAAAAAGTACACACAGAAAATACTTCACGAAATTGATGTCAATGTCATTTGCCTATGCTTTTCTCAGTTTCTGTTGGAGACAAGATAATTGCTTCCATCTTTTGGGCTTAATCTGAGGGCTTGCACAGCTGTCAGTAAGAAAGTTAATTTTCAGTGTGTCAGCATGAGTGTTCATTGTTTGCTGAAGTTCACACAATGACCCCAGTACTTCAGGGATGTTTTGGAACATCTGACATTCACATGCTGTCCCATAGCTTCCTTTCCTTCCAAGAAGCTTATAGCCAAGCATATATTCCTTCAAAATGTTTGGCCTAGGCTCCAACTGATCTGTAGTAACAATATTGTGGTAGATGTTGTCTGACTTTAATTTAAATTAAATGTTAGTAACTTCAACACCAGTTAGTTGTTCTGTTCCCACTCTCAGCGGTTTCTTAGCAGATTCTCTCCTGTGATCATCAATGTCTACCTAAAGGTAGACATTTTACAGCCTTACACTTATAAGGCTGTAAACCTCTTGTCAGTGCTCCTTTGCCTCTTATCTTTTCCCCAGAACAAAATGCCTGGGATGTAAGAGACTGTCCTAAACTAAAATGATGGAGGATAACTAGAATGTGTGAAGGAAAGTCATAGCAGGAGGCTTCAAAAAGGCTATCACAGTTAATGTGTCTAAAGTTTGCCAGGGGAACAAGTTGACTAAAGGAGATGAAAACAGATGACTTAGTTCTCCTCAGGCAGTTTTCACATTCAGTGTTGGCCCACAGCAACATATAAAACTCTGACAGTCTTCAGGGGAGTGGACTTGTAAGTTTTTAGCCTGTCTTGCCCATGACTCAGTGAAAGATGAACATAACTTTGTGTTCCCATCTGCAAAATGGGAGTGACAACAGCAAAAGCATTTTGCAAAGCTCATCTCAGTAATGTTTGTGAGGTATAATAAGATATTGCAAAAAAAAAAAAATTACAATTGTTGTGAGTTTGGGAATTGTTCTACAAAGCTTTATTCATATTTTATGGGGCTCTACCATGACAGGATGCCACAGGAGTTTACCATGGTGTTTGAGGTGAGAGCAGTGGCTTGAGTGTCTTTCTGCAGCACAGGAAAAACTACAAAGGCAAACATACCAATTTGGAGCTGAAAGTGATTTCCAGTCATACACAAAACCACCTTTTGTGCCATACTACTAGCACGTTTCTCTGTAATACCAAAATGCTCCTGGTGTAGATGCAGTTCATGGGGGCAAGACTGCACTACTGCTGATGCATCATAGACCAGCTCTGGATACAAGATGAAGTGTGCTGGCAGCACTGTTTTGGCAGTACCATTGTATCTGCACAAGGAACTTTTACTGACTTGATTTTCACCAGGACAGCAGTGTTATGTGCATTTACAACGCTGACATGGAAGAAAGGGTACACAGTGATCTGCTGGAGGTATTAACTTAGAGAGGAGATGCAGTCTGATCTCAGTTATTAATCTTCCTGATTAATAGCACTGTTCTGATAAAATTAAGGCAATATTTAACTAACACTGACAAGTGTTTTGAATCTTACAGTAATCATTAATAATAACTGTGTAAAAAACACACATCCAGCTGCAATAGCAAGAAATACCTTCCTTCTGGAGGTATTCCTAAGGAATTGTTAGTACCCATTTGTTTAACTTCTAGGTTTGCTTTAAGTGAAGATGTTTGAGTGCTCTTCACTACCAACTAGTCAGATGTGTCCAAATAAAAAAGTTTCATCTCAAAATTTATCCCTGAATCATAAATTTCCCAAATAAATCTTCCTTTCTTATTCCTCCAGTCAGTTTCTGGCACTGAGAAATAAAACAGCTGAAATTGATATACTACTGGAGCAAGACAAGTTTGTGTGGAGCATTTTTATAAAGGACAGACATAATTAAGTGTACAGGATAACTTTGGCTCATTGAACAGTAATGTCAAAAGTCACAGTCTTCTCTTTCTGTCAGCTAACTTAATCCAGGTTCTAGGTGTTGATTCAGGGATGCAACTATAGCAAAATATTTTAATAGTTATTAGCTAAGTATTTAAATAGCTTTTGAACAAACTGAATATGAGAACGTGCTTCAAATGAAATGTATGTGTACACACACAAATACACACACAAATACACAGAAAGATGTGTTCAGCAGCTTGCTGAATAGAAAGTGATTTAAAGTACATTCTTATACTTCAGTCTATACTGGGGCCTAAAGAAATCACATATGCGTAGATCTCTGAAAGACAAAATTAAAATTAAAATAGAGTAAAATTAATTTTAAAAAATCCACATTAACAAACATTTTGTTTTCAGGCATTCTGATGGAATTCATCAGCACAGCCGTAGCTCAGTCTGTCTTGCAATTTGTGACCAGGATGAAATATAATTGTAAATAACAAATGTGGCTGATCAGTTCAACACTAATGAATGAAGGTTACCTCTCCAACCAGTTCAAAGAGGGGGGGTGGTGGTTTTTGTCTGTTTTGTTTTTCTTAGCTAAATTTTTTTGAAAACAAAAAATCCCACAGCTCAGAACATGGCAGCTCCACTGGAGGAGAACTTGCAAGGGGAAAATAAAAAAAAATTGTAAAATATTAGATGTTTCTCCCCAAAAGAATAGCATTTGCTTTGCTGCAGCCATAATAATATAAAGACATATGTTAAAAAATATTTGTAAGGAAACATAGTATCTTTGGTAAACCAACTGATGTAGCTGTAAAAAAAAAAAAAAAAGAGACTGGTTTGGACCACATAAATATTTTTTTTTTTAGGCCTGAAATAAAAACAGCAGTCTTCAAGTAAAGAGCAGACTGGGAACAGCTGCTTTCAGTTTAACTACATTTTGATAACTGGTTAAACAGTTGAGAGCTGCTGTAAAAAACTGCCTCTGTGTGTGAACCCTGCCCCTTTCCCAACTATTTTGTTTGTTTAAGAATAAAGAACGTGCTTCTCCCTTAAGATTTTACTTCACAGTATAATAAGCTTTGTTATGTGTTGCATCCCTGTTTTCAGAGTCGGCTTAAATTAGAAGTTACACCTGCAAATAGATTGAAGTGTACAACTTCCTGGAGACAGTATAATTACAGAATTAGGTCCAAACCCTATGAATACATAGTTTTACACATAAGAACAGACTCATTAAAGACAATGTTTATGTATGCCAGTTGCCAAGATGTTTTGATCTCTGCCAGGTCATGCTTAGCAGACAGAACAACATCATAAAACATAGTTAGGCAGTTATTACACCCTTCTCCTTACATTTCTGGTCCTGTCTTGGAGTTTGCCAGTTTTCTTGTGTTCCAAAGGCACCGGAGGCCTGACCCTGGCAGGCAGCTAAGTTCAAAAGGCAACTAGCTGCTGCCAACAGGAACTGAACTGACTTGGCAAGGTGTACCATACACATCCTCATGCATCTCTAGGGCCATGCCTCTGAGGATGGCACTTAAATTTATACATAAACCACACACACATACAGAGAAACCTGCGAACAGCTCTTACCGGAAGGGAGGCTCTCCTTTCACTAAAGGGTCGTGTCTGACGTTTCTTGTGGCCTCTACCCTCTTTCTCATTCTCATCGATCAAGTTGTGGCCCCAGAAGCTGCTCATCCATTTTGCAAAGGAAATATCATCATCCTCTTCATATTCCATGTACAGATACTCCAAACTTGGGGGGTTCTCCCAACCAGACAAGTAAAAGCAAGGCCAAATGCCACCACCGAGCCAATAGCCTCACACTGTTCTGCCAACAAGAGGAAGCAGAGATGCAGTTTCAGTCACTCTTTCTGGTCTCCATCCCCCAAAACCCGTCCCACTACAGCCGTAGGCACTCTCTAAACATAAAGTCAATCCTTTCTCATCTCTTTTCAACAAGGTTTCTTTTAACCTTTCCATCACAGTGATGTCCAATATGACACTGCCGTGGGGAGCTGGTGGGAAGGGAAATGTGTTGGCTACTCCCTGTGTGTTGCTGTTGAGTGCACCAGCTGTCAATACCAATGGGCAATTTCCCATAGTTACATGCCTGGGAGCTGTGTACGTGAACCCAAAGTAGGCTTGTGATTTTGAGAAGCAGAATTGAAGTATTGACGGTGGTCAGAAACTGGCACAGCTGCTTGCAGAGGCCTAACTGGCTCTGCGGGAGGGGGGACAAATGTCCCGCACCATGCTGCCCTCCCTCCTGAGTCCTGTTGTCTCTATTCCTCCTTCAGTACTCAGGAAATGTGGTCTGCCTTGGTAGAAGAAAGCCCTCCCTGAAGAAACTGATTGTTAATTTTCAGGTTAAGACAGACGGCATGAACTTGCATCAGCTGCTTTTCACCAGAGTCATTCCATCTGCTATATTAGGGTTATGGGAGGCCCTGCCTCACCTGAAGGCACAGAGAGTAAAAATCCATCTGACTCTTCCTCACCAGCCCTGGGTCTAAGCCATATAGGCCCTGTCTATACCACAAAACAAAACAGGGCTGGGGACTGTTTTGTGGCTAGACTGGTCGCGTCTACCCCACATGGCGCTTGTGCTGTGGGTCTCTTCTAGGCTCTGTGTACTGCACTGTGGCTGTAATACTTGGTTGTAAATTTTGTGTCTTTGTTATTTCAAAATATTTGATACAACATGAAAGCTCTGTTGTGGCCCATAAAACTGTTGTTTGTACAGTATGAAACTGGGAGATGTGTTACATGCCTTGGGACATGGCAGAGGGACAAGGAGGAGGGCTTTGAGGCTGTAGACCCTGTTGGGATAGTGTTAGAAGACTGCACAGGAGGAAGAGACCCAAATCTAACTTCTCGTGGGAAGCAGTTCTTGGTGTGTGCTAGGTAGCTAGGTGTTGTCCTGGTGCCTAGGCATTGCTGCGGAGATGCTAGTTGGCCTTGGCCAGAAGTATGCCAAAAAGCGCTGGCAATTTAGCATTACAGGGAAGCAGTGGTCCGGCTTTAAACGTTGTTCCTTGTCCCCAACCTATTTAGCAATACAGCTGTAGTAACAAAACTCCAGTTCCATTCATGTGGGTGTAGGTGTGAGGTTCAAGTACAACACTCTGATGGAGGACCCTTCATTCTGAATAACAGGGGTGAAGGGACCAATTGGTCATGGGTACCTCTGTGCTGGAGTTTTACCTTGTCCAGGGCAGATGAGACCATAATTAGCATAAGGACCTGGAGTACATGAGTGTGCAGATGCCATATCCTCAAATGTTGCGTATCAGAGCTGGGAGACACAATCAAATCTGCAGCAGGCAGCTCTCTTGGCAGAGGCGCAGATGGACAGGAGTGAGAGGAATATCTGCAAGACAATACAGTAAAAAGATACCTGAAGCAATAAAAAGGATGTGTAGGCTGATTCTCCAGGTGAGGAAGAACACTCCTGGCCATAATCTGTCAGCCTAAATTTGATTTATGTCCTCGAGGCTACTAATCTGTACAGGCAAGATACATCTGAAGGCCTATACTAGCTCATAGGAAGCATCACACAGGTTGAATTTAGGCTGTCCCAGAAGAAAGCTATCAGCGTGTTGATACACATTTTCCACTGTATAGTTCCTTTCTTCTTTTCTGACATGCAAAACAGAAGTGCAGCCTATTGTGTGGAGTAGGAAATGCTTCTGCCGTGCTGAGACAGGTGACAGGGAAATGTGAGAGAGAGGCTGTCCCAGAGCTTTGGCAAAATATGTTTATGTAATTAGTAATAATCCATAAATTAAGGGAGAGACAGCTAAAGTTGTTTATTAGCAGGCACCAACATATATGGATTCATAGTACAGCAGGACAAATTTTAGTTGGGGTCCTGAGGTATCTGCTTTGCAGTCTTCCCGTTGTTTTTTTTTCAGTCCTTTTTTTCTTCACTGCAATATGTGTCTTCACACATATTCTTTTCATTTCCCTCCTGCCTACAATGAAATTTCTAAATATGAGATGACTAGTCTTATCCAAGTATAAAAAAGTATCAAAGACAATTCCTCTTCATCCTCAGCCAAGTGCTCCAGGGGAACAAGTGGAGGCAGAAACATAAATTTCCTCTGCCTACAGGTAAGGATGCAAAGTTGGCACAGAGACACATACATATAATGCATATGTATAGGCAACATATATAAAATTCCAGTATTACATAGTAAATTATTTTTATGAGAGATTCAATTAATAACTAAAAAGGAAGAAAAATGGCATTTTAACAAGGATAATTTTGCTTCAAAATGTTCCAGTACAAAGTCCTAGAAACTTCGCATCAGTCCTGTATGTTGGCAGTCCAGAAACTCCCGCACAAAATGAACCCGGACCTAAAGACACCCCCAGACTTTTTAGG
>NW_010109610.1:0-3784 GCF_000699245.1 Pterocles gutturalis
TCTGTGATTCTGTGATTCTGTGAAGAAGAGAGATTCAAAGAAATAGAGGTGGTGGTCTGTTAACATTGCTTCACTGAAAGAAGTTCATTGCTAGAACCCTCAAGCCATTGTGTGTATCCCTTCACTTGAACCTGTTTATCCACTCTTCTGTACAACTGGGTAGTATATTGCTTGGGCTTGATTTCGATGGCCAAAGGTAGTCTGTACCATGTGTTACTCATTTAGTTCTCTTGACCTTGGTATTTGAGCATCTGGCTTTTCTTTTTTGTCTCTTGTTGTCAATTATTTTTTTTTTTTGAGGACTGTGTTAGGACCATCAAGTGTTCTTTGCTTACTATGGCTCCTATAGATTGCAAACAGAGCGAACATCTCTACTTACATTAAAACTAACCAGTAGCATACACAAGAAAAGGAACAGGAATTCAAATATTTTAATTCCAAGGAAGCAGCGGTCCTATACAAGTGCTTTAGGGACTGAAAGTCTTTGCTGAATTGTTGACTGAGTTAAGATATTTGTAAACATTACTAATAAGTAAGAATTCATTAGTAGAGTTTTCACATTAACAAATAATCAAGTGATATCAAAAGGATGTAGTCTAATGCTGCAGATTTTCTTCGTCCAAATGTATCTGATTTAGTAGGATTTTTGCCTGTGTTGTACTTGCCTTATGACACAAAGGAAATCAACAAGATGGCAGGGCACACCACTGTCTCCAAGAACTCATGTTGTGCTGCACAGAATGGAGCTCTTAAATGTCTCAGAATCAGAAGAATTAGAATTTAGTTCTTCATTAACAAAATCAAAATCTTCATTGCTCTACTCCTTCCCTCCAAAATCAATATATCCCAGAACTAACAACAACAACAAAAAAAACCCCAGATAACCTGGTGAGAAACCAAACTGAGAACACATCAGTGTCATTAGTATTTCTCATTACTTGGCATTCGGGAATTTTCTGCCACCATCCTAGTCTTGGTTGTGATTCCTGTTCTGATAGACCTGACTTTGCTCTGGTGCTTGATGAGGAGTCTTGGTGCTCAGTGCAGTGATCCATAGTATTGTAGGACATAATTATCTAAAGAAGTCTTGTGTTGAAACTATTAACTTTGTGTGCCCAAGTTTTGTTCTGAATCTAGCATTTTCAGTCATCTCTGGCTGTAGATTAAACTCTTTCCAGCAGAGGGTGATGGTACATTTGTGCTCAGGCAGATGATTACAACGACTCAGGAACAGGGCTAATGTACTGAAGAGGATATGAACATACATGCATTTCTGTTAAGTCCATTCCTGTATGCGGGTCTGAACAGTTCCAGTGTCTAGGTTCATGGGAAGTTATTACTGATCCAAATAATAAACAAGTAGATCTGTGAACACCAGAACTAAAGAAACCCAATTTCATGTGATGTCTCTTCATTGACTGACTATTTAACTGAATTATAGTACTATTCTGTGTTATATTTACCCATTAGCTTCCCTTTGAGAGTACCCCCCACTCAGCTACAACAGTGTTGCTGGTTTTGACTGTAGCAGTAGACCTATAAAATCAAAAGTTATTATTTTTGAAGATATAGCCACCTGTCTGTTTTTACAGAGCTTATAGGGGCTTAACTAATCTTGAGACTTCATAGCCTCTAACAAGTTCAGCTGAAACTGGCCAAGGGCTTTGGTGGGGAAGGGAGGAACTGGAATAACATGCAGGATAGCAGCTTAACTTAAGTCTGGTTTCCACAGGAAACCATTCTATTGAAAGAGAAATATACCTAGAGAACATGAGCATTTTAGCATCATTAACACCAGCACTCAGTACATTATTTAATAAGTGCTCTGAGACTTCTGAATAAAAGCTCTATGCAGAAATACTGCAAAGCTTGAGTGAATCAGGATCTGGCATGGATTAGAAAATAAAAATCACAAAAAATCTACCCATCAACACAAACAAAAAAAAAGCAAAATAATTACAAATGTGAAAAGGTGTACCTGTTTTTAATCATTCTGAGGGTATTGATTTCTATGACATTTATTGTCATTCATTAATTCTGGTGATTTCATCATTAAAGGCGTGTCTATCAGTGAATGGCCCCAGACACATTGTATTTAAATACTCATACTGCAGATCTGAAATTGATCTAGACTGTTCTGTGTGTTGCAGAGCCAGTAACTTTAATAAATATTATCTGCTTGAATCTTCGATACCTCTATGTGCTAACAGAAAAATGGACTTGACATAGCATACCTTTAACCAGAAGATGGTCATGCTAATCCTCCAAACAACCTATTTCTGTATGTCTTTTCAGACCTGAAAATTTATTCAAACTTTAATTTGTGCTAAATTTTTATCACTTGCATTGAGTTAATTACTTCATTTTTCTGGCGGTTTTGTTTGATTACCATGTTTTCAAGTAGGTATACATCTGACAGCTGATGTTTGAAGATAAATTATTTTCTGTGTGCTGTGTTTAGATGCACAACCCTTTCAGACTTCCTAGGTAAAGAACATTGAATTCTATAGAAGTAACTCCTTGCTGGAAAGTACTTATTTTCCACTGTCTGAAAGGAAATTGAATACTAAGTCCAGAATAGACTGCATTTGGGGAGAAATCTGTAACTGTGGTATGATGTTAATTTAGCTGCAGATTGAAGCATTCATGGCTTTCTGTAACATACAAACAACAGCAGCAAAAATGACTAACATTTTTACACACACACTTAAACAAAAAAAAAAAAATGAAAAGAGGCATGGCTAAATCTAACTTTTACAGCAGTGATCGGCTGGATGATTCTGTCCTTTAGCAAGTCCCACTTGCAAACAAATATCTGGAAGGAATTATAATAGCAGATGCTGCTGTTTCTTTGCACTCTTTTGGGCTACTAAACAAGAGCGTGACAGATGTAACCTTGATGCTTCCAATGGAATTATTTTTGATAAATTATTATTTTATATTATTATATCTCTTTAAGCACCTCCCCATCTTTTAGTAAGGGAATTCTTGGAGCTTCATAAGATCTTCTTGGAAATGCTGTCTCACTTGGTCTTTTAGTTCCAGTGCAGAGAAATATAATTTATGGACCAGGTCAGAAAGTAGTTAATCCTGTTTACATTTGAACGGTGTGGCTATAGAGCTTATGTATATGTATATATGTGTATATATATATATGTATTTACTTGTTTAATATAATCAGATTAACTCTCATTTTTTCAAAATGAAAGTTAGTGTTCGCAGAGGCTGAGTCTGTTATAAACCTGCTGAGATTCTGTGGCTGACTCCATTACATCAGGGAACTAGAATTCCCTTTTGAATCCCACATTCCCAATTGGGCCACACAGAAACCATATGCTAACTGGAAAAGGCTCAGGGATGGAGCTCCCCCACAGGATGCAAAAGTGTGTTTACTTGATCAGAATATTTTGGCATGCTTTGATAGAGAGCACTGGGCCTCTGAATTTCTCTACTTTTTCTTTTTTCTTTTTTTTTTTCGTTTTGTTTTTGGTAAAGGAAAGTATGCTAACCACGGTGAGCTGTACAAATTTTAGTCATGGTAGTAGGTTATTCTACCAGCTTTACTTCCTTCACCAGTTTCAGTTGTTCCATCTCACTTTGTCTGTAATAATTAACAGTCACTGCAACTAGCTTACAGTTGTACAAAAGTAAGGACACTTGGCAAAGAGAGATCTAGAAACAGAGGCTCAGAAAATGGAAATGGGACAGTTCATCAAATTAAATATATCCTGCGAGAGGCTTATAGTAAAGCTTGTGAAGAGGGGGAAAGAAGACTGGAATTGAA
>NW_010109610.1:3815-9220 GCF_000699245.1 Pterocles gutturalis
GGAATGCTCTAATGTGGTCAAAACCATGTGTTTTCTCTCTGTTGCAGCAGGAGCCCCCAGTCTGACTTGCAGAACTCTGTTGCTATAGTTCAGGAGTGGTGTGATGAAGACTATGGCTGTACAAAAAGAGAACATGCTAATGACTTCCAAAATATGTTTTAAAATTGTATGTAGCCACTTTAAAGGTCTTTAATACATTTAAAACTTAAATACAGGTCTTAAACTCTATTGTTCTGGGAATATTAAGGCAGTGCCTATGTGCAAGTTCAGAGTCCTGGATTTCTGTGTTGGGCTGCAAGGACATAGCTATTTTCCAAGTCTCAATTCCTGGTAAGCACTGTCCTGTTGGACCAGACTTGTGGAAATCAGGCAGCTACTATTCCGTTCAGACTGCCTCTGAACACCAAAACTAACTCTTCTTCTCCATGGCAAAGGGCTGTCTAACAATGGGAAATTATAACCCTCTCTGGAAAGTGACAGAGAAGGATTTTCATAGAATCATAGAATGGTTTGAGTTGGAAAGGGCCTTAAAGATCATCTAGCTCCAACCCCCCTGCCACAGTGAGGGACACCTCCCACTAGACCAAGTTGCTCAAAGCCCCATCCAACCTGCCCTTGAACACCTCCAGGGATGGGGCATCCACAGCTTCTCTGGGCAACCTCTTCCAGTCCCTCACCACCCTCACAGTAAAAAACTTCTTCCTAATATCTAATCTAAATCTACCCTCTTTCAGCTTAAAATGATTACCCCTCATCCTATCACTACACTCCCTGATAAAGAGTGCCTCCCCATCTCTCCTGTAGGCCCCCTTCAGGTACTGGAAGGCTGCTATAAGGTCTCCCCGGAGCCTTCTCTTCTCCAGGCTGAACAACCCCAACCCTCTCAGCCTGTCCTCATAGGGCAGGTACTCCAGCCCTTTGACCATATTTCATTACATTTGTTCAGCTAAACACTTGATTTCAAATTCAGGAAAGAATGCCTTGTTTTGATTGTTATACTTTTTCTCAGTCAGTACATATCTAAACTTTGGCATGTGTTTCCTATGGTGTCTGCCATGGCAACCAAGCAAGCTCAAGTCCCTGCACACAGAAACTTGAGTCTTGTTTGCCTCTTATTAACTCTTTAACACTTTGTTAGCAGGCTTGTTTTAACAGCATTCATTCTTTACAACTCTGAGGCCACCGTAATTGTCACTAAAATATCTGTTTATCAAGAAACATGGGACTGAAGGGGATTTTCTAGATCATTGAGTTTGTTCCCTACTGTGTCGGGCAGCCAGGATCCCTTTCAGAAACCAAACATTATCTCAGCATTTGAATTATTGACCTCATGATTGTATTTCTCCTAGGAGTCTAATTTGGTTTAAGGTAAAATATTAATTTCCTTTTTGGGTAGTAGCTAGAATACCTTTATTTTACACTATTTGGCATCAGAGAAAGATCTGTTTTCTCTGATGTTGGTGGTTGATGTTCCTCCTGCTTGTTTCAATTTTCTGTGCTAGATTTTACTCAGCTTGACTGCTAACGTTCCTCACTTTCCCTTGAACCTGCTTGTCTCCAGGGTGCTAATCAATCCTTGTTCTCTTCTGTTTCTCCTCTCTGCTTAC
Organism: Pterocles gutturalis; assembly: GCF_000699245.1. NCBI lineage: Eukaryota > Metazoa > Chordata > Aves > Pterocliformes > Pteroclidae > Pterocles > Pterocles gutturalis. Next base: position 5,423 of record NW_010109610.1, read on the forward strand.
TTTTTGCATTAATCTGGAAGTGAGTATCCATTGAGCTTGGTCTATAATCCTTTCCCTGCAAAACCTTCCCCCCTTGTTTTTTTTTTTTTTTTTGGTTAAAGCTGAAGTACTGATAAGAGTTAATCATACTGTTATTTATTTCACCATTTACATGATATTGAATGTAGGCTTATTAAATACCTTATCAGCATCTAAGAACAGGTAGTACCCTAATATACATGTACACATGAATGTTATTATTGTATTATTATTTTATGAGTAGGCTCATTTTATACCTGTGCTTCTATGATATGCAATATAATGAAATTGCTTCTATGATATGCAATAGCCACTAAGGATGATTCACTCTCAAGAAATCAAGTCAGACTATTGCTGAAGTCTTAATTTTGAAAATATCAAAATTCACAGTAGAAAATACCTAGCAGTTCTGGCTCCAGGAATTATTTCTTAATGAAAAACATTGCTGGGCTATCCAAGAAAATAAAGCAGTGTAAAGTTCCTCTCTGCAGGTATGTTGTATTTTGAAAGAAGGTGTAATAAAGAAAGCATCTGCCCCAGGAATGCTGGTCCTTATTCCACAGAGGTACACAGGATCACTTCCTGTGCCTTCTGGGTGCAAGAAAAGAAGGGGCTTTGATTCCACTCGCAAAATGCTGCCAACGAGCTTGTATGAAGCAGAAAGCAGTTGGTGCTATGCAAAGTAACAATGTGTGAGGCAGAACTCTTCACTGGGAATGCTACCAGCCTGTGTCTATCGATAATGGTATCGATAATGTTATTTTTGTTTGGGTTTTGTTTTTTTTTTTTTTGTTGGGGGGGGGGGTGTTTAGTTTTTTCAGTACTGCTCTGAGCTGGGAAGCATAGCACTCTGGGGTAGGAGCTCTAAGATGACTGCAGTGAAAGTGCATTTCTTCCACTGAAAGAAGTCACAACAAATTTCTTCAAACACACCACCTATATTTGAGGAGGTCTTTCAACATATACAAATTTGTTAGGAAGTTTTTGGTTTTTTAATGAGTGTCTCAAACCAAGCTGGGTTCAGTGAGAGAAGTCTAGTTTGGCAAGAGTTCTCACCGAACGTCTCCACACCCTGCAGGTTTTCACCTCAAAAGCAATACAAGTTGCCAAGTAGAGCTGACTCTAAGGGAATATAATAAATTTACAGCTGTATGGTACTTTCACTTCCCTCTTTGCTTCTTTTTTGTGACTTTTAAAGTCAATATTGGACATAGTTTTTTCCATATGTGACTGGTAGACTCAAGCAATCACTGGCTGTTGTCCCTCCATCTTAACCTACCTGTTTCAAATATGTGTGGCTTTGAGAGTGGGTATGAGAATGAAACCTTAATATTGTTATTCAGGAAAAAAAAAAAAAAGGCCATTTACTTCAGTAACATTTCTCATGCAATGGATTGAAATTATCAAAACCTGAGAGTTTAGCCAGTGTACAGTTATGTAATTCTGTTTTATAAGTGCCACATGTATGTTTAATGTACCCCTTGGTACATTACATAAGAGGACTCCATGACTCTAAAAGGATAAAGTGTCTCTCACTAAAGAGATCCTGTTGACTGAGTGGCTGCAACCAGGTGATTTCCTGTAAATATCTGTAAATGCACTTCTCTCCCAGCCTGAGATTTTTTGCTCCGAATTACATAGCAAGTTTTACATATTTCAGTGTAAATATAAATGCGTTTCCTTGCTGCCTGCAGTCACCGAAGTCTGATGTATTTCAGAGGACTTTTCTTCATTAGCTTCTGCTTTCGGTTGTTTTGTTTTTTTTAAATGGTCGTTATGCTGGAGTTAGTCTTGACAAATTTATTTGTATTCACATTCAAGAATCCATGAAACTTGTGTACTAAGGCGTACTCATTTACAAAGGAAAGAACAGCAGCATCCTCAGCATGTCAGTGTTGAAAATGATGTTTGGTTTCCTATTACGGGGCTGTGAATCATGTGTAATCTTTCAGATTTTAATTCTCTCACACAGAAGTAGGATGAGGGTAGGTGGGTGGTTTTGAGAAGAAGATGCGTAAGTGCCTCATTTGATACAATTTAAGGTCTGTGGTTTGAAGCACTTTGGGAACAACAATTTGAAATTATTATGAGTCCATGCTTTGCTCCTATTTTCTATAACAATTTTGATACCAAAAATTATTATATTGTCTTAGTCACTGTGAAATATTCTAAATGAAGCTACACCAGCTGCATTCTCTCAGGGCTGATTATTTTCTTTGAATAAAGGGCATGTTGTGCAGTGGCTTGGATATGACTTGTCGTTCATATATGCCACATGCCCCTCACAAACAGTTATGATGAATTGTATCTTCTGTAGAGCTGTAATACACCAAGGCCGAGGGAAATAAGCGATTTAATTTATTGAAGTTCACAATGACTATGTGAGACCTGTGAAGAGTGCCTTATTGCTCCAGGCAGGTAACTTAAATGTCAGATGATAGAAAGTTACAGGAAATCAGACTATTTTCTGTTATGTCTCTTCCTTGTTTTTTTTTAGACAAATAAAATTATTCTGAATTGACTTCTAGACCTGAATAATACTATGTTCCATTCCAAACTAATTCTCCTCAAAATGAGAGTTTAAATACCCTGTCGGCTGGTGTCAGTGCCTGCAACATACATAGGTCTACCTTGCTCTAAAAAGGCATATGCAGGAGTGAGAAATCTTTGTATTGCTGTTTTCTTTTTTTATTTGCTGCTGGTCACTGTATGTGAGCATCCATCCTCCTATTCTCAAAGGTAACCCTGAGAAAACATCAGGTGTGAATGCATTGCTTTTTCAAGCTTAGCTACGGTTTGCAAACTCTTTGTGTCTTTTCATAAAAAAGATTTCTATTGTTCTAATATAAATATAAATTAAAATAAATAAAATAAATAAATTTGCTGCTACACAAAGGTACTACACTGTCTTCCACACATTGATACTCATCCACAACATTTTTCCATTTAAACACCCACGATGAACTCACATTCATACTATCACCCCTGAGTTGCAAACTCTCATGTCGTTTAAACTACATGCATACACTTCTCCCACATTCCTATATTTATCATGGTAACCCAGTGTCATGGTTCAACCCCAGCCAGCAAGGAGCATCACACAGCCACTCACTCACGTCCCCAGTGGGATGAAGGAAGAGAATTAGAAGGGTAAAAGTGAAAACACTCATGGGTTGAGACAAAAACAGTTTATTAGTTAAAATGAAATAAAAATCATAGAATCATAAAATCATAAAATGTCTAGGGTTGGAAAGGACCTTAAAGATCATTGAGTTCCACCCCCCCTGCCATGGGCAGGGACACCTTCCACTAGACCAGGTTGCTCAAAGCCCCATCCAGCCTGGCCTTGAACACCTCCAAGGATGGGGCATCCACAGCTTCCCTGGGCAACCTGTTCCAGTGTCTCACCACCCTCACAGTGAAAAACTTCTTCCTAATGTCTAGTCTAAATCTACCCTCTTTCAGCTTATACCCATTACCCCTTGTCCTTTCACTACACTCCCTGACAAAGAGTGCCTCCCCATCTCTCCTGTAGGCCCCCTTCAGGTACTGGAAGGCTGCTATTAAGTCTCCTTGGAGCCTTCTCTTCTCCAGGCTGAACAACCCCAACTCTTTCAGCCTGTCCTCATAGGGAAGGTGATCCAGCCCTCTGACCATCTTCATGCTCTGGACCCACGCCAACTGGTCCATGTCCTTCCTGTGCTGAGGACTCCAGAGCTGGACGCAGTACTCCAGGTGTGGTCTCACAAGAGCAGAGTAGAGGGGGAGAATCACCTCCTT
>NW_010109610.1:9530-9837 GCF_000699245.1 Pterocles gutturalis
TGAGGGTGCACTCAATCCCACTGTCCATGTCTCCAACAAAGATGTTAAACAACACTGGTCCCAGTACCGACCCCTGCGGAACACCACTTGTCACCGGTCACTTGGACATTGAGCCATTGACCACAACTCTTTGAGTGCAGTTGTCTAGCCAATTCCTTATACAGCGAGTGGTCCTTCCATCAAATCCATGTCCCTCCAACTTAGAGACAAGGATGTCCTGTGGGACTGTGTCAAGGGCTTTGCACAAGTCTGGGGAGATGATGTTAGTTGCCCTTCCCCTATCCACCAGCGCTGTGGCTCTGTCATA
>NW_010109611.1:0-2439 GCF_000699245.1 Pterocles gutturalis
TGTGATTCTGTGATTCTGTGATCTTCATCTTCCCCTGCGTTGGACCATGCCACTGGGGATATTTCTTATTAATTGAGAATATTTCTTATTAATTGAGGATGTTTCTTATTAATGTATGGATTTATTTTGCTGCTGCACAGGGTGGGAAAAGGCTAGAGAAGGAAAAATCACCCAAATGAGGGTCAAAACTCAAGCTCTCCTCCTTTCCTACGGTCTTCTCCAGCACCATCTGCTCTCCCATGGTTTGGGGTGACAGCCCTGGGGAGATATTTGAAGAAAAGGGGGAGGATAAATTTTTAAAAAGGGACTTATCCACCACGGGGATGGAAATAAAACCCCAAAATAAATCATAAATATAATGAGGACCATCTAGTTCAAGGCATTGAGTTTTCTGGATGATCTAGAGATGAGGTTGGGTGCTCCACAGGCAACAAAGTTCTCATGAAAAATCCCACCCACAGCCATCGTGGGAGGGTTGCTGGGGTGGAAGCGGTGGTTTCTTGCCCAAGTCCAAGTGACTTTCGGTGCTGGCTCTGAAAATCCCACGCCCAAAGAGCCGTTGGCTGCCCACGGACTGAAAGACGGTCCTTCTGCGACTGAGTCACGCACCCGGGCTCGGCTGCTCTGAGACTGCCTTGCAGGTAGGAAAAAAAAGGAAAAAGAGGGAAAAGAAAAAGCGAAAAAATATTTTAAAATAGTAAAAAATATTTTAAAAGAGAAAAAAAGAGAGAAAAAGTGCTCAGCTGGATGAAGATGCTCAGCTCAAGCCGGTGATGAAGCATCTGGGACTGCTCTTGGGTCCATCATCAGATCAAATGTTTAATAGCCAAAAATCCGGTTAAAGCCAAAATTTCTACCAAATTTTTGAGAAGGGTGCAGCTTGTGCTCAGCTCATAAATCTGCATCTCGAGGGGTCAGCAACAGACCCATGGTTTCTATGGGATGGGGCCATATTTTGGCTTTTGGGTGGGATGCTCTCGGTGCAACGAGACCCATCGGGGTGTTTTAAGCATCTTTTTTTACATTGCATCTCCCTAAAAAGCAAATTAGAAGCAGCAAAAAGATTTTGATGAGTCCTCTTGTGCTGAGATCCTGTGTGTTACCGTGTACACCCCAAAAAAAAAGAACAAAACCCGAAGCAAACAGCCCGGTGACTCAGAGGGACGTGTGATATCGGTTTCGGGTAGATGTGAAAAGAGCTCCCGGCTCATTTCTGCTTGCGGGTCGGGTTGGTAACAGCTCTTTTTTTAAAAGCAAGGGGGGTTTTGATTTTTTTTTTTTTTTAATTTCTTGTGTTTTGTTTTGGTTTGTTTTGCAGACGCTTTGCCCAGAAGCCGAGCGAAACGTTGGCGATCAAGATAAAGGGTTGGATAGCAACGGAGGAGCCTGCGACGGGTAAAACAAAATAAATAGGTGCAGAAAGCAAGCGAAAAATGGCTTTACGGGCTTCGAGGCTTCCTCCAGATTATGGCTGCAAAGAGAGATGGAGCATCCTCCCCGTAAAAACTTGGAGATGGACACAAATCTGTCGCAAGGAGTTGATGTCGGAGATGAAAACTCAAGAGCTGCTGGCCCAGATGTTGGAATCAGCTTTATTTTGGGGATTTTAATAGATTTTCAGCTCAAATGGCAACTTTTTTTTTTTTCACAGCATTTGTAGAAATAGGGAAACTGAGGCACAGCGTGGGGACGTGCTTTGCTGGCATGGATGGGATAAATCATGGCCAGCTACAATATTTCACCTTTATTGGAGGATTTTTGGAGCTCGTTGTTGGTTTTTTTGGAGAAAATCAAGGGCTGGCAATAAACCAGTAAGAGAATAATCTTGTGTCCAGGGAAATTTTGACTGACAATGAGCCAGGGGAGGAAATGACGCTGGAAAGGTCAAGTTCATCCCCCAAAATGCCAACTGTTGTCTGTTTTGACTGAGTGCCCCTTTTCTGAAGGCAGCAGCTATTTTCCCTGTAAAGTTGGATTTTGCTCGTTAAAAGAGAAGCCACCTTGCCCGTTGAAGTGTCCCAATAAAGGCTGAATAAAGAAATAACAAAGAAAATGTTCAATACAGAATGTGTCTACGCTTCTGAAGAGGTTTGCCCAGGAACATCAGCAACTTCCCGTGAAAATAAATCATCCCCATTCACTTTTCCTCCCAAACAGGCTTTTCTTTAGAAACCAGAAATCAAAAACACTCAAACTTTCCAGATTTCTTTTTATGGAAAAGTTGGAAAGCAAGTGTCCAACCCCAGTGACAATTGGCATTTAGTAAAATCACGATTTTCCATGGATACATTAATTTTTTTTTTATTTTATCAGCCACGAGACCTTCCCCTCCATGAGAAAAAATTGTAAAGAAAATATATTTCCACAGAAAATGAGCCTTTTGGGCTCGATTCAACCCAAATATCAATAAAATTTTTATTTTATTTTATTTTATTTTAT
>NW_010109612.1:0-5700 GCF_000699245.1 Pterocles gutturalis
TATTTAATTTTCTGTTTATTTATTTTTAGTTATGATAGCTTCTGTGTATGATGAAGGTACACTTACTGTCTGTAACTATTCTGTCTGTCTGCACTGAAACAGAAAAATAGCTTAAAATTTGGAAATTCTTTCAGGTTATGGTTTGTGTGCAGCAAAAGCTCAGTACCCCATAGCTGATCTGGTGAAGATGTTGAGAGAACAAGGGAAAAATGTCAGGTAAGTAACTTTGTTGATGTAAAGTATTACAAGTTTTGTTGGTTTTTTGTGGTGTGGTGTTTTTTCTTTTTTTTTCCCATTACATTAAAATCCCCTACAAGTCTTTGTTTTGGTTTAATTTTTCTTTCAGCAGTCATTATTAGCTGATCTCTCTCTATCAGAAATACTAGATGGAGGAGAGTTATAGTCTTATTAGGCTATAGCTGAATATCTAGAAATTTCATGCTTTAATGTAAAAGATACCTTACTCCCTTACACTCTTCTTAAATTTGGGTTTTGGAAATAGCCCCAGCAGTTGGAGAATAATTTTTTTGTTTGTTTCGTTTTGTTTTGTTTGGTGTCATGGTGAAGTTCAGTTATGAAGAATGTCTTTAAAATTTGATACTTCTTTATTGTAGCAACAAAATCTTACTTTTTTGAAAGGTAAGTTAGCTCCTTTAGATACATATGCTCTGCCTTTGGATGTAGTAGTATTTTCCTACAAAACAAGCAGCAAATTCTTTTATTTCTTAAAATAAAACTTCAATATATCTTTTTGGGTTGTGTTCAGTAGAACAGTTAGCCTTTTCTAAAGTGGAAGTTGGAAGCTCTGTGTAAGCAACCACTTTGTGAAAGTACGTTACTGTGAGGAGTAATCACATCAGCTGACTTCAGTGCAGGGAGAGTAGTTTTTCTTTATACTTGTGGTCAATGTAGAGAGAGCACAGGCCTATCTTAAGTGCTTTGAATTGCCTCCTAGAGAAACCTCTGTTAAGTGGGATTGTTTACTAGGCTAAAATAGCTTTATTTTATTGTTTTCAAGTTTTAGTTTCCTAAGGAAATGGAACCCTCTGCTTGGAGAATAAAAGGGTGCAATGGGACTATTTGAGGCTCCTAGGCAGGAAGTGAGAGCCTCCTGCAGCATGGAGAAGTGTTTGCTGGCATCATTCTAGTATGAAGTGGAAGAGTAGCTCAGGTAGCAGCCTCTGCACTGAGGACATGGGACTTCTTTCCTGGGATGACTGACCTGTGTTAATACAAGTTATGCTTATTAGTACAGAGTGACGTTTGTATATTAAAAAAAATATGGCCAGTAACATTCAATTCTGATTGGCATGTTTGAAACAATGCTGAAAAGAATTAACCACACTATAATATTATATGCCTTTCTCTAGGTTAGAAATCCACAGTCTACCTTGCCTTTTTACTCTTCCCTTCTGCACTCTGGAATAGCTAGAGACATCTGGTGTGTACTGATAAGAGGTGTCTTGCAGATGCTCAGGAGCTCCTTTTTTTTGGAATAACGTGCTGCACACAGTGCCTGTTTTAAAAGTAGATCTCTTGTCTGTTACATTCCTTGAAATCCTCCTAAGTCAATCCATGTGATCTTATGTTAGCGGCAGGACTTAAGCTTCCACTGGATATACTACCTGATTTCCCTTTGCCTCTTCCAAGCATGAGAGCTGTGGTATCTTCTTCTTACACCATGCTTTGAAGTTTTCTGCAGCCTGATTTGTTCAGAAAGTAGACAGTGAACACAGGAAGGTCTGTAGTTTTAAATTTCTTTCTCTATTTTAATGTAACCTGAAGCTTCACAGAAATGCAGAATAGTTGAAGAGATCTTTGGAGATAGTCTAAGTTCAGCCAGGCCCCTTGCTCAATGAGCATCAACTGGAGCAGGTCGCTTAGGATCTTGTCCAGTTGGGTTTTGAACGTCTGTTCTCCAGAGATGGAAACTTGACAGCCTCTCTGGGCAATCTGTGCCAATGTTCAGTCACCCTTAGAGTAAAACAGGTGTTTCCCTTTTTTCAATTTGCAACCATTGTCTTTTGTCCATTCACTGTATACCACTGTGAAGAATCTGGCTCTGTCTTCTTTACTCCCCTCCGTCAGTATTTATACACAGTGGTAAGATTCCCTTGAGTGTTCTCTTCTGCAGGCTGAAGAATCCCAACTCTCAGCCTCTCATCTTGTGACAGATACTCTAATCTGTTAAGCAACTTAGACCTACTCTTAGTGGGTTCCCATAAGTTTTTTGTACTGCAAGCAAGTAATTAGAGTTCTTTGAGTATTGTGTGGAAGGATTATTGGATTGCATGTGCTGGAGTGCTGCTCCTAAGATGATTCTTGGGTGCTAATATTGGCCTCAGGTCCTTTGCTTCTTCAGTTTTTCGTAGGCCTTATAGACATTGAAAGTACTGTAAAGCTAACATCATGCCCCCCTTGCTGATTGCTTGGGAAACAATTTTCTAATTACGGGAACGTAATGTTTTGAAATTAGTCAAGGCTCGGTTTCATTTGAAACAAGATATTTGGACAGACGCTGGTTAGCCAGACTCATTCTCTGATTTCCATGTGTTTTATTTCAATTAGATGGTCACTTTCCTTTGGAATGAGTACTCTAGCAATTAGTAAGTACTTTTTGGTTTTGTTTTTCTTCCACTTTTTTCCAAGCTTATTGAAAAGTTGTATATAAATTTTTGCAGTGTTTTATAGCATGTATTGTGATGGACAATAGCAGGGTTGTTGTAGAGTTTATCAGCAATTACTTGGTAGTGTTTACTCAGAATGTTGCAATTTTGCATATAAATTTGCTTTACAGATGTATTTGTTCATGCATACATGAGAAACTAAAGTGTGTGCTGGTGTATCCACTTCCTGGAGCAGTTCTCTTCACACCTTATTTAGCAAAAGCTCTGTACATGTCCAAATTCCATTAAAAATTCTGAAGACCCAATAGTTGTGCAGCAAAGGAATGGTTCGTGGCTAATGCAATGACAGCGTCATGTGCTTTTGGCTTTCTTTTCAGTGCTTCTGGGGGGGGGGGGGGGGGGGGTGCATTCAGGCGTGTGTGCAGAACACCGTGGGACCACTGTATTTTTTATCAACATTGGTGGTATAAAAGATTATTGGTTTTGCCCTTTATTTGGCTTTGCAGGGGAGAAATGTGAATGAATCCTTGAAATAATTTCAGGAAGGGGTCACTGCAGTGGTTACCTAGTGTTTTAATGAAATAAATCTGTATTTACAGATTGTGGTAATTCAGGCCTTTCATCACTTTGTGGAGCTCCCACGGTGTTCATTGAGCGCAGCTGCTGTCCCTCTGGTTTCGGTAGGCCTGGAGTGCTCCAGGACCATAGCATGCTCACCATCCAGATGTAGTGACACTCACACATCCGCTATGGAGGGGTGCCATCATGGACATACGATTGTAATCAATTTTTAATGCCCATACTGTGCCAAGAAAAATTGCATCTGTCATAATGGTCTTTTTTTGCTTTGTGTCTTACAATTGATCCAGAGGAGCTATTGTTTTCATTTACTTTGCCTATAGCCATAACATTCTAATTGAAGAGCGCAGATTATATAGCATGATGCATAACTTTTGACTAGGGTTTAAATTTAGAAATATGTGAGAGTTTGGAAACTTCAGATTGTTTTAATTATTAAATTGCATAGCTAACATAATCACTTGCTTGAGATTGTCTTGCAGCAGATCACATCTTCAGTGCATTAGTAGGATCACATGGAAAGCTGGATATTGGTGAACCTCCATTATAGCTTTCCTTTGTTTTGGATGGGTAAAACAACAGAACCTTTCATAGGCTAAATTCTGTAGTCCGCAGAACCCATTGGCCTTGGAGAGGAAATGCTTGCTCTACAACTGGTGTTGTATTTCTGCAAAGTTACGACTGAGTACATTGCTGAAAGTTCTCGCCTTACCGTAGTTCTTCAGCCACATGCTGTGTTGTTTGTAGGCCCCTAGTTGTGAAATTTTGATTTCTTCTATGTAATTAAATTGTATTCTATAGTAATTCTATATATAGATGTATAATTATTTTGTAGTATTGTAGTACAGTTTAAAACTATCCACTCTCATATGTGTGTGGGTAACTGGCTCTGTCCATGTCCACATCAAGTTAACTGTCCTAGCTTTTGCCACAGTATGACTTTGCTAGGACTTCTTCTGTCAATGTGTTCTGTTTTCCTGTTTTCCTGCATAGCAAGAAATTCTTGATAAGAAAAATGCATTGCAGACTCTTAGAATTGTGCTTTGTATACATTTTGTAAATCTAACTCATAATTAAATATGGTGCTTTTCTGGTAATTCTCATAGTTGAGAGAAACGCAGATTACCTCTTTATAACAGCCTTTAGAATTAGTTGCTAATGTGTTAGAGTTCTGGTTTGTTTTTTTTAACCTAATTTTTATAGGTGGATAACTTGAAGGACTTGAATTTTTGTCTTTTGATACTGGAGGATCTAATTACTTTTGAAAACATGGAAACACAGGTTTCTTACATTTTTGAAAATGTGATAGCATGGGTTTAGTGTTAGACCTGCATTTTTGGATTTTTATTGTTGCCTCTAGGGCTGAGCTCTAATAAAATGTATTTAGAATTCTGGGGTTTTCTTCTCCATTGTTCTAATTGCTTGCGAGTAATAGAGTATGTGGATAGGTACCACTTACACATTTATCTGCAACTTAATAAATAAAACTGATTAACTTCAATTGTTTAATTATATCAATTTACAGTCATCATTCTTCATTGCTCTACAAGAAAATTTAGAAGAATTCTAAAGGGTGAACTGTTAAGATGCTGTCCCAACTAGTTTTAACATACTGCATAACTCAGGTGTACATAAGATGGAAATTACTCTCACTGGTGAACGGCAGCATAAGAACAATGTACACTGATGCGGGTTTCTAGGAAGCTGAAGTATGCTTACTATAGGAAGACATTAAGTGTATACATGTGTGTCAGTTCTCAATCTGTTTCTTATAGCCAAATTAACTGGGTGGGTTCTGAAATTAATTAATGCTGCAGATGAAGGGACAAATGGAGTCCAACAGATCTGTTAGCTCAAGTGCCGTATTGGTGTATCTAGAGAGAAGTAGCAAACCTTGCTGTACCTGATCTGCTTCTGCAAGGATGCAGCTATAGCTGTATGCTCCTGTGTATTGTAGATATGTCATTGGTTCCATATGGGCCAGCTCAGCTCCAGATGACCTTACTAAGTCAGTTTGTGATGCTTTGTGGAGGCAGGCTGTCTTTTCTTTCCTGCAGTTGGGTTCTTGAGAAGATCATTGCATTGAGCTAAGGTCCATGCTGTGTATTTAGATCTTGATTTAGATTTAGATCAGTACCAACCCTAATTTAAGTATGCTTAATTTAACTTACTTAGTTCAGTTTAAATGTAACTGACCTGACCCTGGCAGAGCCACTGAGCTTGGTCCATGCTGAAGTACTGTTTTTGGGGACATGTTGTCTCAGGCATGACACCAGGCTTAAGCTACTTTGAGCTAGCTCTGTGTTTTGATGCTATTAATCTACATATTCATCTATAGTGTGTGATGAGAGCTTTATACGATACTTACGAGTTATGCTACACTGCAGCTGTTGTTATATGTCAGGATTCGAGCTGTGGAAAATTAAAATGAGGCCTTTCTCAGTTAATCTAGGGTGTTTTGGTCCCGTGTCGTGTGTCATCCCCCTCCCCCCCC
>NW_010109613.1:0-5198 GCF_000699245.1 Pterocles gutturalis
ACCCACCTCATTGATCAGTGGGCCTACAGGCACATCTGAGCCTGAACCACGCAACTGGACAGATGCGCCCAGTCCCTGCAGGAACATACGACTCTGACCTGAGCTCAGGAACTGTCCAAATGCACCAAAGGGAAAAGCAGGGGTTCAAACTATTCAAGCCTCTCCATGGCCTCAAGACAGTATTGGCCAACAGCCTGAAAGCATAAACACTCCTCAGTTTCTCTGCAGGTTTGCTGTCATGCTCCTCTTGTGCGTGCTGCATGACCTGTAGTATTTGCCACATGCAAGACCCAGGTATAGGCTGCTTTGCCAAGTAGCAAAAGGAAGAATTTTCCTCTGGTTCCTCTGCACTCACGCTAGATCATCTGGTGAACTGGTGTGTTGCATCCTAAACCAACTATAAGAAATTCCAAACTATCACTTTGCTAAAATAAAGCCATGTGCACATATTTTATACTCTTCTTTACCAAAGCAGCAGGGTACTTAAGTGACAGAGAAAAGGAAATTTTGTCCACCTTGTCAGCCTTCATGTGTGCAGCAGGCATAGAATGCAAGAATAGCCATGTTGGCCCAACCAAATGAACATTTATTGCCCTGCCTCTGACAGGGGCCAAAAGTATCTGCCTGAGGGATCACATAAGCATAGATTAAGTGCATAGTCACACTTATCCAGAATACCTTTGCAGCCCAAAGATTTCATGTTCCAGAGGTGATGTCTTCATGCTTAATAGCTGCAGCACTCAAACTCCCAGCCTCTGGGCAGGGAACAGGCCCTGTGCCATTCACCTGTCTCACAACCTGCACCCACAGGGCACCTGGGGTTTACTGTGCCATGGGCAGGTTGCAAGACTTCTGATGGCAGCAGAATAGCCTCGTTAATGTTTGCCTGGAGCATGCAGGGAGAGGCCACTGCAATGCACAAGTTCCAGGCACCACGAGAAGCAGTTACAACACCTGCACAGCTGTCAAGCTGGCACTCAGAAGCACAGAAAAAAAGAGAAATTTAGCAAAAAGAGAAATTTAGCAGGAGAGTCTATCTACTGCTCTTCAGAGTGACTGAGGCCTGTGAGAGCTCACAGGAAACCTCCAAGAGGATGGCAATGGACAGAAATACTTAGCCACAAACACAGAATTTGACTGCCGGTTTTAATTTGAACCACACGCAGCTAGAGTGTGAGAGACATTCAAGAAATTAGTAACCACATCAGAGCCAGATGAAGACCTAAAACATGGGTTGTTCTTCATACATACCGTAGGAAAAGAACAGATAACAGTGCAGCTATAGAGGTCGTGGGAGGGAGGACTGCAACGGCCCTCTCCAAAAAAATTAAGGGGTGTCAAGAAATTATGGCTCAGACACTACTGTGGAAAAATAAATATTTCTGTGAGGTACACTTCTGCTGCTATTTATTCTTACAAATCACAGAAATGCAACTTTTTGAGAGGGCACAAACATAGAGAGATCAGTACACACATAGATCTTGGAAGCCCTTTGGTAACAAAAATTTCAGCCATGAACACCAGCTCCTTGTGCCTGAGTGTTCCCAGGTAAAATAAAGGGTTATTGTAACTCAATTCACTGATTTTTAAGGATTGTTTCTCTCTAAATTTGAATTACTGACAATGTCTTCCAAACAGAACCAAAGTTAAAACTTCTGCTTTACAAGGCCACATAGGGCTTGTCTCCTTGATGAGGCTGGCCCTGTCAAACATGGAGACAAATCCATGGACACAGGCACTCCTCTCAAGGGTTATGAATTAACTTCTCCAGCTGTGGATGCTTCCATGTACTCTCTGTGGAGGAGCTGTGGCAGTGCAAAGATAGTGCCACTACCCTAGGCTATCTTCTTCTCTCCTGTCATTCCATGAGGATGATGCATTTAAAATCCAAAATAGATATGAGGTAAAAGGTCTGAGTTCTCAGACCAGCTCTGTGTTATCATGACATCAATGATCAGACCAGGCAAGAAGAAAAGCAGCTGGTAGACGGTGAAGGACCACAGTCAGACTGGCTGTCCAAACTGCCAGGAAGAAGTGAAGCTTCACAACAAATACTTGGTCATCTGTTAGGGACACAGGAAGGACTTTCTAGAGATACTTCTTGCATGTTTGCATTACTCTACTTTGTGCTCCAGAGCGTTCAGCCACACCAGGCAGTTGAAGAAGCAGTGGCATTAGCCCTCAACACTAAGAACAAAACTGACCTAGAATAAATAGTTACTAAATAGTTTGTCTATTTTACTTCATTATAAGGGATGCTGTTACATTGCTCCCAACCTGCTGCCTTTTTTAAGTTCAAAAAATCAAATGGAAAGAAACCAGAAGGATTCTCAACACTGCCTTAATAAAAAAAAAAAAAAAAAAAAAAAAAAAAAAAAAAAAAAAAAAAACACACCACCACACCTCAGAGAAATAAGACTGATCTTATTTTTTTACATTTGGTTCCTCATTTCCATACTGAAAGTGCCATCAGTTCTTCCTTGTTTCTGATATCAGCAAAGTAAACACCCTTCAATGGGACAAAACAGGGCAGAGGACAAAAAAGAGAGAATGAGAAACGTTTGTCTAAAAAAGTCAGTTCTGATTTTTATGTAGTATGCAGAACAGGTGTTAGGAGAAAATGGGCTTTGAGGGCAGCACAAAAAGTTATGTGGAAACAGAGGAGACGATTCCCATTTCACCTCATCACTCACTTATGGGGGGGGGAAAAGGCACTATTTACAATATATTATTCTGAGCCTTGCACTGGATTATCATCCAGGCTGAGGACTGAACACAGCACTAATGTTTTAAGTAAATAAATGTGAAAGGCTAAAACAGTGGCCACTGTGAGGCGGAGAGGCACACATATTGCACCAGTGAGGAAGCACTGGGAGGTACAGTATCTCCAGGAAGAGAACAACTGAGAACAGCTATGAGCCATTTAGAAAAGGTGTGCTCAGCTACCCATAAAGAAAACACCTTGAGGAATTCATGGGCCACAGTGGTGGGGCTGCACCAACAGCTAATATACAAAGCTGCTCCTAGATTATAGATGTCCTGGGAGACAATAAACATGCACGGGGGAGTGAGGGGTGTGTGAAAAAGAGATACAAAAAGAACCTATTCATTCAAATAAAACAATCTTATTGAACTTCTGCTCAGAATTGAAATAAAACCTAAAGTGTTCCTTTTACTAGATATTCAAGTGGCTTGGCTAGCTTCTCTCTTAATTTTTCTTAATTCCTGTGTACTTTTATGCTTACTCATTTCTTCCTAAACAGTAACAGCATTGCTGCAGCAATGGGGTTACAGCACTCCTTGCTCATTCTGAAAGAAGAAACGCCATGAACCTTGCAAAAAAAAAATATATTCTTGATGCTTTCTCTGACTATTCAGATCCAAAGAGTGTAATGCCATGAAACCGCACATAGAAAACAAAGGCATCTTCAGATGTGCTAAAGAAAGCGGTTGATAAAAGGCTGCTCCGATGTACTTTTGCAAAATCAGGCAAGAAAGAACAGGCAGTTTGTCTGATTTGGGGAAAGTTCAAATAAGCATCAAAAAAACTTAAAAAATCATATTCAATCTCTGAGCAGTTTTTGTTTGTGAGGATTTTTTAGAAAACACACTTCCCTGGAACATACTTAAACAAGTTTTGCAATTCCATCCATGCTACTTTAAAAGACATGGCTCCACTGCAGGAAGCAGAATGACAGCAGCTATGAGGAAAGCTATAGCACAGTGCTCTGTGCCGGACAGGCTTTAAGTCCATGGTGGATCTTCCCCTCTTGTGCAAAATTCAATACTGAATGCTTTTACAGGAATGAATCAAAAAAGGGCACTCCAACTGTACTAAGATCTCAACATCTGCTAACAGAACTGGTAAGTAGCTAACATGGACAGGCATTTAAAAACAGAACTTCACGAAGCAGAGTAATTGTATTATCTACTATTCAGGACAAGCACAAGGTTTGTCCCAAGCTCAGGGAAAAAAAAAAAAAAAGTTTAAACTTCAGAGCTGTTAACAGAAATCAATGCAATTCAATCAGAGAAGGATTCCTACATGAGTCTTTGAGAGGTGAGGAATGCAAATCAAAGGAAACTCGTGTAAAATCTGACACATATTGTGTAAGGAGTGGAGCAAAGTCCTAAGCAACATATACCTGTAATCTCCAATGGTGTTTTTCAGCTGAGACTCACATACCTGAGCCAAATAACTTCCCTGAAAAAGATGTTGCTGTACGGTAAATAGCATGTGGCCTATTATAACCTTTCAGTATTTCCCTGTCTTTACAATTAAGCCAGTATTCAAAGGCAACACAGAATAGCTCAGAAAGTGTCTTTGTCCACACACCACCTTTATTTTCCCCTTTTATGTTCCTCTGCAGTGTGAGTCAACACGTCCAGTGACAGGCCAAGCAGCAATGGGCACAAACTGAAATTGAGAAAATTTAATTTAAAAGTAAGGAAAAAAAAAACGTACTGTAATGGTGACTGAACACTGGCACACATTGCCCAGAGAGGTTGTAGACTCTGCATCCTTGGAGACATTCAATCCTAGCTGGCCACAACCTTGAGAAACCTGCAGTAGCTCACCCTGCTTTGAACAAGGGGTTGGACTAGACATTCTCAGAGTGCCTCAGCTGCTCTGTGTAGGGTCCGTACAAGCTGGACCAGCCTCCAGGAGTGCCTCTGCTGGCAGCCCCTTCCAGACTAGCCTTTTTCCTAGCCGGAGATCATACAATGGTCCCCATCTTCTATTTACCTATTATTCCTGTTCCCACCTATGTTATTTCAGAATTGCTCAGTTTTTAGCATCTAGTTTTCTAGCATCATCTAGTCTCAACATTTCCTCAAACAGTGATCAAAACCAAGCACATATGTACCCTGTGCTTAAAGCACTGGAGAACTAGAGCCATCCATAAATAAATCAATTACATAGGCTGGCTTTGCTATTCTTTGCTTTCCTATTTCACCACATCTGAATACTTATTCCAACCTATCTTTGTGTCTGATCTCACTCTGACTAGAGATAAACATTTAATTATTATGACCCACTTTCTCCATAGGCTAAACCACCATTTGCCCTCACAAATTAATGCACTCCCAAAACAGCATGACCTGTACATAGGCAAAAGTTTGTATAAAAGCAGGTAAGTGTTCAGCCTTTACACACAAATTTGTGAACTGGATTGTGAACTGGCTGGAGAAAAGAA
>NW_010109614.1:0-1355 GCF_000699245.1 Pterocles gutturalis
TGCTCGGCGCAGACCTCTCGGGCGGGAGGGTTGCCGCGAAACACTTCCAGGAAAAGATTAATACACGCAACAGAAGGTTAGCGGAGTTATTATCCTTTTCAATTCATTTTTTACTTAAAAACGCAATGGAATTATTCGTTTTATTAAGGAGGAAGAAATTAAAGATTAGGCTTCGGCGGTATTTTACCTCCCTCTAATCGCCTCTGGGATCGGATTGGAGTAATCCTGACGACGAGATGAATTCGCTGGTGACTCGGATTTTGAGTGCACGGAGAGATAGGTTATGATAATAACGCAAGTGAGCAATATCAAGAACATAGCTTAGGAGCGAATGAAACACAAAACCGATTACGGGGAAAAAGAGAACAGCAGCGTTCCCGAGAAGAACACGAAATCAACTCGATGCCAAACTTTTGCCCTTAATTCTTCCGACGGTTTCTAACTCTGGGAGGTCGGCGAGAGCGCTCCTTCCCCTGCCGGCCCCTTCTGCCGGGGCCTGGTCCCTGCCCCAGCCTGGAGAGAGGTCCGGGCCCCGGGGGGCTGGCCCAGCCTGCAGCCCACGGTGCCCCTTGCAAAAAGAAACGGGTCGAGAGGTTAGTTTTCGCCATGCTCAGAGCCTGTAGAGTCTCTCTGCCTCGGGAAAAACCTCCCTGCACCGGCAAGACCGCAGGATACTTGCAGCTCGGCAGATATGCAGCATCGCCCAAAAGGTGCTGTCCGAGCGCAAGACAAAGCTCGGGACAGGACTGAAAAAATACATCGACATTGATTTTAGTAAATCTGCCTATACTGCGGGCAACTCCAGCACTAGCAAAGCTCCATCTCTGAGATGAAACAGAATGACTTCCCAAAAAGAAAAAAAAAAATCAAAAATGTGGCTTTTAGCTCGTTATTTAATAATTAGGCACGAACATACGTTTTCGTGTGCGCTACGGAAAGAAAGGGAGGCAAATCCGTAAAGAATTAACGAATAATCAAGCTCCCGCTTCTCCAGGAGTGTATCTCGGTGTTGAGGAGGGGTATAATTGTAATGGCAGGGCCGTAATTGCTGCTTTGGGATATTTACCCAGCTCTAATGACACTACATATTTTACTTCCAAACACATGTCAAAAAGTCAATCCCAAAAAGACCAGTTAAGAGCAAGCTGTTAACGTATTAAGTATATAGGATTTGAAGCCTCTAAAACCCACTCAGCAATAATTCCCTTCTTCAGCACCAATCAAGAGGAAATTTGCCTATATTGAATTAAATGTAAATTGCTCTGAAGGAGGACACTCTCCTCTGGCAGGCACAAAATAAGCGAGAGGCACCGACCCCCCTGCGAAGCGGGCAGCCCGGGGCAGCCGGCCCGCTC